>NW_027255896.1:3765000-4065000 GCF_043229965.1 Drosophila suzukii | reverse complement strand
TACAATAACAACAGAAATATTGTCCACAAAGCAAAAAGGAAAGTTTGGCAAAACTGGCCGAGCTCCAGGAACTTTTCCTTGCAAAGTTGAGTTAGTGAATGAAATGCCCAGCACAATACGAGGACGCACACAGGTTGCCTGAATTTATTTATGCAAAAGTATGTGAGCAAAAAAAGGACAGGTGGGAAATTGCTGCTGCAGCTGTGATGAGTGCGTAAATTAGTAAGTACACCCATTGATCTGCACAAACACGCCCATGGATGATGTCTGTGTGAGATGTTGATTGTTCGTGTGTGTATGATGCAGTGAAAATTACTTCTCGATTGAGCTACGCTCTTATGCTAAATCTCTTATCCAACGGGATAATCGCCTATTATTTTCGTTTACTTTTTTTTAAATATATTTGTGCTTTGCTCTCGCCCTCTTACACGCGCACACAGAGAACACGCCAGCAAGCGCATGCTTCCACGTATTGTATACCTGCAAGCAGTTCGTATCGCTGAATGCACTATTTAATACCTTCTGACGATCGTTTTAACTTTTTATACATAAGTTGTACTGACTCCCACTAAATATTGCTGCATCTGCCACTTCGTGCTTGCCGACGCGTTGGAATTCCATTTATTAGCACATTGTGTTTGTATAGGAAAAAGAAGTACGGGCAGAAAACTGAGCAACAAAAAAAATAAAAAGAAGAAAAATTTTAAAAATTTCAGCAATATTTTTGTTTTATCGAAACAGATTTCAAACCTTTGTATAAGACTTTGCATATTTTTCTACCCAATACGCAATACAATGGGCTAAACGGAAAAAAAAAAAAGTTTATATTGAGGGAATAGAGAATTTTCACGGCGTTACAACAAAAATCCGGTCAGAACGCTTTAGCCTCCAACATGAAATACCCGTTGCTATGGTAAGGGAAGTGCGGCGGAAATAAATTATCCAAGAGCAAAGCGACTGTTTCTGAGATTTCAAACAAATAAGTGATAGTGATATTCCGGTAAAACATAGGAAACTTGCGCTTGCGTGGATAGGGATTGAACAAATTTTGTTTTTTCGGGGTTTGCTTTTACAGTGTGCCACTTAATTCATGATACAGCAGACGGTTTATACTTTAGTTAACAATAACTCCTTTATATAAAAAAAAAAAAGTACGGATGCCATGTGGCGTATCCCTTCATTTTAATGACTTCGTTAAGTCGTCTTGGCATGGGTGAAAGTAATGCTTCCAGATAAGACGGGTCCATTTTGTTCCACTCCTCCTGTAGCGCTGCCTTTAGATCCGTTTTATAGCGAATCACGCGACCCCTTATGTTTTTTTTTCAAGTTTATTCCATACGTGCTCTATGGGGATTAGGTCGGGACTCTGCGGAGGTGGTTTAAGCAGGTGCGGAACATTATACAGCAGCCATAGGCTTGGTAAAAGTGAAAAGATGATCCAATTCCAAGCTTATCTGCGCTTTGCGTTAAGTTCCTTTTAAGGATCTCGATATACATTTTGTGATTCATAACTCCGTCAATGGATTCCATGTTCCCGACGCCTGCAGACCCCATTACAACCCCAAACCATTACTCATCCTCCACCGTGCTTTACGCCTTCAGAGACTTGAATTCGCTAAAACCTACAAAAATCATCACGTTGAGTTCTGGAGAAATGTTATTTTCACTGACGATTCTAAATATAATATGTTTGGATCAGATGGATTTAAAAAAAAAAACAGCAATGGAGCTATTAAAAAAAAATTTTTTTTGTTAGTTTTTGTATGTGCGTTACGCTAAACAATAAATAAAAATTTAAATTTGTTTCATGTTCAATAAAAAACATGTAATTATTCGTAGGGTACCTCGCTACGAATACTTTTGTGACTCACTGTAAAAGCAGTCTGTCAATATAAAATTGTATGCAATTCATGCTTTTTGCCAAACCAATTCCTATTTTATTTTCGTCACTATGCGTATGTAAGTTTGTAAGTTATTGGCCGATAGTTGTTGGTTAGCGGGAAAACAGCTATAAATAGCTAAAAGGCGTTTAGTAAAGTAGATCGATTATATGACTGATACATAAAACACAAACGCCTTTTGATACTCGTTACTCGTAGAGTAAAAAAGTATATTGTGTTCGAGAAAAAGTATGTAACCGGTTGAAGGAAGCGTTTTCATGCTCACAGTTTTCAAGCTAGAAAAAAAATTTGTATTGATTGACCTTAAAAAAAGTGCATTGAATCTTATATCAATAATAGTCATTTCGACTGGAACTAACTTAAATGTAGACCATTATAATTATTCCTGAGCTGCAACATCGTTTCGTCGAAGACGGGTTCGGTTGGAAGTTAGTTAGTTAAGTTAGGTCGCCTGTTGCTTATATATTCGGTTGTCAAAAAAGTACCGCGCTATTTTTATTGAATTTTCAATTGTTCATAAAATAGGTTACAATAATGCGATTCAAGTCAAATATGCGCCGTTTTGTTCGATGATGCGTTCCCTACGAGATACAAACTTCATAATGCCCCTCTTATAGAAGCTAGCTTCCCTATTGGCAAAAAGCTCGGACAGCCAATTTTCACAGGACTTTCTTGTGGCCAGCTTCAGACTACCAAGCGCGATCGCCATGGACAGAAACAGGTCGAAATCACTTGGTGCGAGATCCGGACTATTCGATGGATGCAAAAGAACCTCTCATCCGAGCTCCCGAAGCTTCTGGCGCGTCACCAAAAATGTGTGCGGCCTGGCGTTGTCCCCTGTTGATCAAAGATGGCCCCTTCTGCATGAGTGCTGCCTTCAAGCGGTCCAGTTGTTGGCAGTACAGGTCCGAATTGAGCGTTTGGCCATAGGGGAGCAGCTCATAGTGGATGATTCCCTGCCAATTCCACCAAACACACAGAAGAACTTTCCTGGCCGTCAATCCAGGCTTGCCCACCGTCTGGACCGCTTCACCGCTTTTCGACCACGACCGTTTGCGCCTTACGTTGTCGTAAGTGACCCACTTTTCATCGCCAGTCACCATACGCTTCAATAACGGGTTGATTTTGTTACGATTCAGAAGCGATTCGCATGCGTCGATGCCGATCTCTTTCGACCAATTTAGCGATTTTATGGTAAATTTCGACGACAGGCGTTCCAGAGAGTGTCGCATTACCACCCCTACACCAGAACGAAAACATTGAAACATCGTTGTGCGGTGGACATGGAAACTGTGTCGAGTCCATAAACTGCACAAATTTTATTTGCGGCTTGAGATGCATTTTTGCCTTTATCGTAGTAGTACTGCAAAATATGACGTATTTTCTTTCTTTTGCTCCATGTTTGCGAAGCTATAACTCACGACTAAAAAAAAAACAACAATCAATCAATCAAATACGTGTGAGCGCGTGAAAAGAGCTTTCCAAAAAGGTATTGCATGACCCGATGCGACGAATAAAACTAGAACTACGGGCTTGCAGCGACAACTAGCTAAAATACCGCAAGACTTTTTCGCCAAACTAATATTTAATCTTTTACTTAGATCCCTGTGGATGATTTCGTTCCAAACATACCAAGGTGCCCCAGTGATTTAATATTAATATTGCTGCTGCTTGCATTGGAGGGTGTGGAGTTGTAGAGTACAACCTTGAAGTCTGGGCATAGTCTGGGTTAATCAGCTAATGAAGATTGTTGGCTCTCAGTTTTAGTTGAAGTTTCTTGCATTCACTATGTCTCCGCCAGGTTAGTCGTCTGTCAAGGTGAACACCGAGACCCGACTACTATTCAATGTAAACGGAGGGCACTTTTGTCTATTCAGGGTATATGTTATATGCTTACACTTTTGCTCGTTTATTTTAATCCTCCATTCTGATAGCCATTTCTCAACTAATTAGAGATGATTAGAGAGTTGAGCTGTTGCTCGAGTTGGGCAACTCGAGCGACTTAGCATTGCGGTGTCGTCAGCGAATGTAGATGTAGTTAGCCGCGCGTCAGATGTGTATAGGACAAAAAAGTTAACCCGAATGCGCTTCCTTGTGGAACTTCAGCTTTTATGTTCTAAACGCCGGAAGTAGTTGTACTGCATCTTACAGCGAACGATCGATAAGACTCAAATAACTGATGAGTATGTTATCATCAAGCCAGACGCGGTTCGAATGCACTACGGATTTCTGATCGGTTAACTTGCTCGATAGTTCCGTGATTTTCCAGGAAGCCAAATTGATGTGCTGCTATGATATTTTGTGCTCTGGGAAATGTCTCTATTCGGGTGAAAAGGCAAATTTCGAACAGATTTGACAGACAAGACATTAGGCCTATTGGCCTGTACGATGCTGAATTTGTAAGCTCTTTCTCTGGCTTCTCGGGATTTATAATGATAGGCCCTTTTCATTTTTTTAAAAAATTATACAGTTTTGTGATACCATTAAAGAGATTACAACTGACTTTAATAGCACAGATAGCTAGTAAGATGATCATGTTTTGTGTTATTAACTCACCGCCTAGAGCCTTTTTCGGACTTTTACAACATCTTCTCGATGTACCGCCGTTGTGCAATTTTCTTTTCTCGTTTACGATTAGTTTTAGGAAAGCTGCTTTCATGAATTTTTTTTTTGAGTGTGGCGGGCTTGCCGTGCTCGTCGCAGGCGTTTCTTTTTATACCCGATACTCGTAGAGTAAAAGGGTATACTAGATTCGTCGGAAAGTATGTAACAGGCAGAAGGAAGCGTTTCCGACCCCATAAAGTATATATATTCTTGATCAGGATCACTAGCCGAGTCGATCTAGCTATGTCCGTCTGTCTGTCTGGATGAACGCTGAGATCTCGGAAATTATAAGAGTTAGGCTATTGAGATTTGGCGTGCAGATTCCTGAGCTTCTTACGCAGCGCAAGTTTGTTTCAGCAGAGTGCCACGCCCACTCGAACGCCCACAAACCACCCAAAACTGGCTGCTACAGTTTTGATGCTAGAATAAAAATTTTAACTGAAGTGTATTGTTCTCTTCAATACCTATCGATTGACCTAAAAAAAATTTGCCACGCCCACTCTAACGTCCATAACGCTTAAATCTGTCCACCGCCGGTAGGTGGCGCATTTTAATCTCGCTTTGCTGCTTGCATATCTCCATTTAGCTGAGTAACGGGTATCTGATAGTCGAGGTACTCGACTATAGCGTTCTTCCTTGTTTTTTTTATATTCTTTTATTACCTACACGTATATACAGACTAAGATAAGTACAAGCAACAAGAGTAGGGGGCCGTGGTTGCGCGGTATCACCGCAAGGTATTGCTTCGCGCAATGGTAGCCACCTTGGCTGTAGCTTTACTTCTCTCATTCTCGATGCGACGCAGCGTTCGCAGTATACTCGCTGCGTAGGCTGCCGTCGCTACCCAATTCACCTCGTTCAGCAGCATGAGGGGCACAAAAGTTTCTGGCCGAACTCTTGCCCCGGTGGTCTCCATCAGTATTTGGCGATCATAGCCCAAGCGGCGACATTCAAATAGAACATGCTGAGCGTACTCAGCAATCCCACTGCCGCACTCTGGGCAACCGTCCTCCGTGTCGTGTTCGAAGCTCTTAAGGAAGCTTCGGAAGCAACCATGTCCACTAAGCGCCTGCGTGAGGTAGAAATCTACCTTGCCGTGCTTCCTATTTACCCATGGCTCTGTGCTGGGGATGAGCTGGTGCGTCCAGCGACCCTTGCTGGAGCAGCGTAAAACAACTGCGACTTGACAACGGTCGCGAGGAGCCTAAGTCTGTCCTGCTTCGGTCCCCTGGTGTTCAGCAGGGTTCTGCAGAGCGAAGATGTGGTCTCGCTTGCCTTTTTATTTGCATACTCCAAGTGATCGCGATAGGAGAGGCGGGTGCCCAGCATGGCTCCCAGGTACCTTATGGCACGCTGAGATGATATCGTAGTACCTTCGATCTGGATATGCGCCGACTCCACTGCTTTCCTGCTTTATATAAGCAACGCTTCTGACTTGTGTGAGGCCAGCTCTGTACCCGCCACTGAGAGCCACTCCTCCACTGCACGGATTGCGCAGCTTGCAGCTGCTTCCTTGGCAGCAACTTTCTTGGCCACCACAACCAGCGCGACATCATCTGCAAAGCCAACTGTGTCGGTGCTGCTCGGCAGCGGTGCTGCTCTGTCATACATCGTGTTCCAATTGTGCACTACATTCAACAGGTATTCCGGTATGTTGAAGGACCGTAGTGACTCCAGTGTCCTCCCCCAATCGGCTGAGTTGAATGCTATCCGTATGTCCAACGTGACCACTAGACAATACTTCTTCGTCCCACCTTTCCATCTGGTACCAGCGATGGACTTAGCAGCAATGTTGGTGACCCTTTTTATCGCGTCTAGTGTCGATATTCCTTTCCGAAAACCATATTGGTTGGAAGCGAGTCCACCGGCATCCTACGTAGCAGCGTTAAGTCTCGTTGCTATGACCCTTTCAAAGACCTTGCCTAAAGCGTCCAGCAGGCAGATGGGTCTATAAGAAGAGGGTTTTCCCGCTGGTTTCTCTGGCATTGACAGGAGCAGGAGCTTTTGGCGTTTCCACCTGACGGGGAAGGTCATTTCCATCAGGCACGTGTTGTAGAGCGATGCTACCGCATCCAGGTGGAGGGATAGCAGGGTCTTCACTGCACTGTTTGGGACCAAATCCGGCACAGTTGCCTTCCTGTTCTTTAAGTTTCTTGCCACAGATAATATTTCCGTCTTCGTGACCGGACATATCGGGCTCCCAACTTATCGCGTCCATCGGAGGAAGGAATGGGGCGACCTTCTGGACACAGCACTTGGACAATACCTTCCAGGACCGCCGGGTCAGTAGGCGAAATATTGCCGGCATTCACACGTTTGACCACCGTCTTATAGGCTTTTCCCCATGGGTCGTTTTCCAGCTCGTCGCAGAGCTTGAGGTAGCTTCCCTTCTTGCTGTCCCGCATCGCCAGTTCGAGTACTTTCTTTGCACTCCTGTAGCTCGAGTCGCATGCTGAGAGGTTTTGCGGTGCATCTCGCCCTTTGGACCAACCTCCTGGTTCGAAGGCAGGTCCTGCGCAATCTAGCGATTTCCTCACTCCACCGGTACACTGGCGCGTAGTGCTTCTGATAGGTCTTACGCTACTGGCTTCCTCGAGTCTAGCTGCCACTTGTTCGCTGCTTCATCTGCCGAGTCCAACTCAGAGGCAGCCAATCCTTCCAGTGTACTGGCAAAGGTGTGTGGCCTAAAGGTGTCTTGGCGGTAGGCTTTTCTTGGGCTGGTCGTCGGCTGACTTTGGCACGGTGGACCGTCAACTGTCAGCAGGATGCCCTCATGGTCGCTGGCCGTGAACACCTCGCCTATCCTCCAGCGTGTGTTACGGGATAAGGAGCTGCTCGAGAACGATAGGTCGATGATTGAACCAACCCCAGCTCTGTTGAAGGTGTGCTGGGAGCCCTTGTTCAACAGGACGATGTCCAGCGACGCAATAGCTTCAAGGATGGTGCGTCCCCTGGTGTTGGTATAGAGGGAGCCCCATTCCTCGGCCCAGGCGTTAAAGTCGGCTCCGATCATTACGTTGCTCCGTCCTCTCAGGTAGCTGCTACGTTCGACCAGGATCCTGCTGAAGGACGTCAGTGATAGAGTGGGGTCCGGGTAGCAGCTGTAGAGCCATGTGCCGCCTACGTTCGCTCGGACGAACCCCTCTGCTGCCATCGTGTCCCGCTGAGTGGTGCACCCACTCCTCAGAGCCACAGTGCCGCTTTCCCTGTGCGATCCGGGACCTAATCGTTACTTCTTTCCACTCTGTAGGGCTTACTTAGTATCGCTACCTCAGAGCCCAGTTCTCGCACCGTCTGCTTCAGAAGGTCCTGCGCGACCCTGCAGTGGTTCAGGTTCAGCTGGATCAACTGCATTTCGCTCGAGGTCTCCCTGTCCCGCTGGTTGTGGCTGAGCAGAATCTGCTTCCTGCCTGGTGCCTGGTGTCCTTCTTTCCTTCCGCAGAGCAGATGAAGCATGAAGGCTCCTTGCTGCACTTGGCTGCCTTGTGCCCTTGCTCACCACATCTTATGCTCCTATCCACTAGGCTCTTGCAGTTGACTGCAATATGCCCGGGTTCCAAGTATTTGAAGCATCTTTGGGGGCCTGTTCTTTCCCGGGTCCTGCCGATGGTCCATCCAATCCTCACCTCGTCACGATGAAGGACGGCTTTCCCCATGGAGTAGGACAAAATGATCACTGCCGACTACGACTCCGCGTAGCCTCGGCGCAGACTCCGGACTCTGATGCGCTCCGCATCGATGCCATACTGTCTCGCAATCGCAGCGCAGATTTCCTGCTCCGTCGGGATGAAGTCGATGTCACGTATCTCCAATACGAGCAGTTTAGTCTCGTCCGACATGGCTCGAACTGGGCGACGCAGCGTCACCCTCGCGATGCTATCTTTCATGGTTTCTGCGCTGCCTTTGGCCACCTCGAGCAGTAGGTTGCCGTTAATGGTGCGGCGTACCTTGGATACACAGCTTCCCAGGTCCGACAACTGTTTCTTTTCCCTTCGATTCACCATGGCTAACACCTCGCTGTATGATTTCCCGTTCGCCTGGACAACGACAGCGTCGAGTCAGACGCGACGCGTGGTCCTTGGCTTTTTCTTGATCACCTCCCACCCAACGACCGGAATTACGGGGCTCACGATTTTACTTGTGGCCCTTTTGTGGGGTTCAAGCGGGTGCTCCTGGGAGCTTTGGCGCTTTTCTGCTGTGTTGGGTGCGTGGATGGTGGAGCCAATTGAGCGTGAAGCGTGAAGCGCTTTCATGCGCACGAACGTCTCCCTTGTGGCGACCGTTATATGGCGCGCCGTCTTGTCCATCATCTTGGTGGATATCTCCTGCAGAAGCTGCCCCAGCTCCAAGAGATCATCCAGGCAGGATGCCTCGTGGGAGGCCTTGCTCCTTTTGGCCGGCGTTGTCCTCTGCGAGTTTGCTGGGCTTGCAGGATCACGTCATCTTAGGGGTTTCCTTCACTTCCTCAGTATATGCGATCAGTTCATCAACATGGGCTGACGAAGGTGTCGGCGAGCTTGCTGCCCCTCCTAAATGCCGCTGCAACTCAGTCGGTCCCCTCTTCCCTCGGAAGGCGGGGTGAAAGACTCTCACTCGATGGGCACGGGAGAGGATCCCCCCTGGCCCACGAACCGACAGCAGCCTCACCAGTCCAAGACTTGGGGATACGTTCGGAAGCCCCGCCGGAACAGTGCCCTGGTACGTACCTCTAGTCCCGGAGTGACTCACACTATACACAGTTCGCTTTTTAGGTAACGACCGTCGCCACACTGACTTTAAACGAGTCAACTTCGGAGCACTCTCAACTATGCAACCGCACGCAGCCGTTGCATCCATGTATCTCTTATCCGTAACGAGCTGTTTTGATTTTTTTGCTTTTTTTTATTGCACAGCAGTCGATGTCCGCCTCCGTGTTAAGGTGTAGAGTAAGTTCAATATGGGTACTTATATACTTTTTGTATTTAAGTCAGTTGGTTCTGTGCGAAGTTAGCTTGAAAGGGTGGGCAATTATTTCAGGGCTTTGGTTAAGATTCGTTAATGCAGGCGACTGGTCCGATGATAGATCCTAAAGCGATGTGACACTTATGAGATTTCGCGAGATGTTTTCGTTGTTTTTAGGTTGTAGCAAACGTTTGGTGAAAGAGGTGCTTGATGAGATCCCTATTCAAAATTCCAGAACCGCCGTGGGCTTTCCCATCGGGATGATCAGTATCTTAAAATGTCTAACCGTTTACTTCAATATTTGTATTACTTTGTGAGATGCGCTTCTGACAATAACATGGCATCGATATGATTTTTATAGAGGAATTGGGCTAATTCAAGCTGATGCCGTGAGGCGCCGTAAGCGTGCCACATTAAGATTAGTTGGCAGGCCATCGATTACTTGAACTGCTGAGATGCGAGCAACTTGAGATGCCCTTGTATGTGTTTAACGGTCAAAAGGAGGATGTATATGCTTTAGCGAAGAAGATATCAGGAGTTGCTTGAAAATGTAGAAGGATATATTGTTTATCTGATTCTATTCTTTAGATCCTTGTAAATTGGGCAACCCCTGTAGTTCGCTGTATGGTTCTTCCCACAACTTGCGCATTTTTTTCGGCTTAGGGTTTTGTTTAATAGGCGGGCAGGGTTTGCAGTTGTGGTAGTCTCCACAAACTACGTAGACTGAGCATACTCCTGGCATTGCAAAAGTTGGTTTTTTGTGTGCGGCTCCTCTACCTGATCCTGCGATGTTAAAGGATCTAAAGATTGTAAATCTAGTGATTTGATTTTTCTTCATAACTCTGGCTTCTGGCTCAAGCTCGACCTTGAAGATTGGATGCGGTTTTTTTCCTGTTTGTAATATTAAAAACATTTTTCGTGGGCGTCACGTCGGACTCTATGTCTTTTAGTACTACCGCAATCCTTTCCTGCTTTTTAAATGGTAAGTCAGCCAAGTAGTTTGTCACTGGTCGAAAATGATCTTAAAGTTTCGTTTGAAGCTTAGTTTCATGAGTTTTTCCTTAGTGACATACAAATTATTGTCCCCAACTATATATTGGCGGGGGATTATTTTGTTTAACCTTTTGTCCATGTCCGGGTTGATTATTCTCAGACTCGGCCAGAAGACCGAATATTTTGTTGGATTCAACAAGTATATCGTTGCCTATGTTAATGCGGTTTGTTTTTGGCTCCATACCACTCATTTTATTTTGAGGGCTAAGTTTATGTTTCATTTTAAAGTGGTGATCCATCCCAGTCTGGGTAGTCGCTCCCGCTGGTTGATTTTTGCTAATATTATTGCTGCCGATAATGGCACTGCAATTTACAATAGGTGTTCTTGGTTTATTGGTCGGTGATGTTAGTAGTGTAGAAGTCTTCGCGTTGTTGGTCGCATCGGTCGATACTGTAGCTGTGGATGCAGAAAGTGTTTTTAATCTTGATGAATGTATGCCTTTGACTACGATCCTGAAAGATCGATCACTTTTCAATTATATTTGTTGTAGCAACCTTGATGAGATTCATAAGTTGTTTGACATCAGTAACACCCTTTATCACAAAGGCGGGAGGTCGGGGGTCAGATTTGGGTGCTTTAGTCAAAGAAATAGCAGTACCAGAAATTTCCCTAGAATCTTGGGAAATTCCACCTCCATTGGTAGGTTTTATTGTACGATTACTTGTCACACGGGGTAGGGGGTAGACTGCGTGCCCATACGATTATTAGGGAGGTGGGTATCAATGTCATCATTAGATAAGAAGGCAAATCCGTTTCCATGACCTGAATGTTTTTGACCAGGAGAGTCTGACTCCTCAGATTCAAATAGTTCCGAGTTAACCTTGCAATGAAGAACACGAAACCGCTTTACAATTCGTCCAAACGTGAAATCAGTCGAAGCACCCTTACCATAGTCAAGCTCGCTTCTCTTATGCGTTTAGACTCGACTGCTAAGCCACTTTTTGACTGATGAAGCCTGGAGATGTAGTAGTGGAGTGATCAGGTGTGCTTTTACCATGTATTCCATCATTAAGATGATCAAATCCATCGGAGAATTGGAATTCTCACTGTTAAACGCCGAATTTGTGAAAACATGACTTTATTGATTAATTTAAACAAAATTACATAGTGACTCAGCAAGCTAAAAATCATAGTAGTGTTCTTGTTCCTTGATTACAACGCTCTCTTAAATTGTCACTTAGCATTGCACCTTGACGATGTTGGAAAAGTCACTCGTTTCTGTTTATTTTGCCTGTTTTTCATGGCAAAATATTACGTCTGAATTTTGAAATTTCTGGAGGCAAGCGAGATCTGGATTCCAAAAGGATCGGACCGACAATTTACCGCCCTCCGAACCTCGTACGTCGCTGAACATCCTAGCTCCGTCGCCGATCATTACCAACGCATATATTCATACAGAAAATCGGCTGCTTTCGAAATTTTATTGCCGCCACCTAGGTTGTGTGTGTGAGTCGAGTAGTCGAGACCGTCGACTATTGCGTTTTCTCTTGTTTTAGTTTACCAGTCTCTTTTTCTTGCCTGCCTGTGGTAACCATAGTATGTTTTGGAACGAGTCCCACATTATACCTCTTTATAAAAGTGGGTAACGAGTGAAAATAAAATATTATTACATTTAAATATTATATTATATTTAGAAATTGGTATTAGCATTCTACTGACTAATATATTAAGACACCTCGAATTATTAAATTTGTTATTACATTCATGTTTTGTATCCCACTCCAGTTAAGCGTATGTTAGCAGATAATTTTTCACAATCTAAATAAATAAAAAGCCTATGGAGTAAGTCGTTATCGAAGTATTACGTCGCGGCTATTTTCTCGAAAATTGTGGATAACTTTTTAGCGCAATTTTCCAGAACTGTTACTTAACAAACGCCCACCGGTCTATAAATACGGCATTTGAGAACACGCTCTGTGAACAACGTTATTGATAATATAATTTTGAAGGACTTTTTTATGGGAGGATTCAGAGGTGCTTAGGCCACTGTAAACAGATAATTTGCTGATGCAATTTTCGTGATATGTCCTTTTAAATACTTTCAAACCTTGTATAGGGTCGAGTCATACATTTAACGAAAGATTTTTATTTTGTTCACGTTTCTGTGTTTTTATTTTTTTGATTAATATCCTCTGCGTTGAACGGATGGTCCATAAGGTTTTGTCGTTCCGAAAATTTCCCATTTAGTTCCCCATCCAAGTTTGACTGAATTTAAATGATTTTTACAATACTAAGGCGATGTTTTTTCGGTGCAACTCTAACAATTTACAATTACAAATTGAAACATTCATTACGAAAACGTAAACAATAATGCCAGGAAAATTTCACCGTTTCTTAATCGCCGCTTATAGCCTATTTGCGCATAGGGGGTTCCGCTTCAGCGATTTTTTCTTCCATAAGATACAAACCTGCTAGAAAGAGACGGGAAAAGTCGCTACAACTCGCTTCAGCAGAAAATAGGACCGCAAACGCAAATCAATTAATTATCTCAGTGTTTTATTCAGTATTTTTTACGGGCTTAGGTAATTTTTAAACTAGGCGTGTCGTGATTTTATTGAACTACACTGTTGCAGGACCAAAAAGCCTTCCGACGGCTCGGAACCCAGCAATCGGACTCATCTTTAAAATAAATATTGCTATGCTTTTTTAAAGGTAATGAGCAACCTCCAGTTATGCCCTTCTTGGCAAGACCTGAAACCTATTGCATTAAATCATATCTAAGGAAAAAGCCAATGTCCCTTAGCGAGTGGCCTTTTTTCCTCCTCTCCATAGATGCCAGCGCGCCCTCCAGCTGTACTTAAGCTTCCAAGTTGCTCGTGATGGTGGAGTCCAGCAATTCCCCAATGGGAATGAAACGACGGGGTATAACCAGCGGATTCCGATATGCTCGTGTTCACTGCTAGCCTAATCTCCGTCCACTTCTCGTCCCAGTTTCTCTGGACCTACGAACGGCACTATCGTGGTCTTCATCGTCCTGATTGCTCGCTCTGTTGGATTTTCTTGGGGCGCAGCCCACGGTTTCTCTGGCACTTTGTTAAACATTTAGCCAGCCGCATGGATTTGATTCGGCTTAAATCTCGTGCAAGTCTCACATTTCCTCACATGGTCGTGCATCTCTATGCATACCTGGCCCATATTGGGCTGCCAACCGTGCTATTGTCCTTCGGCTTCCTACGTGCCCCGCTGAGTGTGCATCGTGGTTTTCCTATTGCACCGTTTCCCGCAGCGATTTTCAAACGCACATCTTTCATGATGCGATATCTTCGCTTCCCGCTCCATGTGGAATGTTTTCATATATAGTTTCGCCTTCCATCACGTAGTCCGGGTACTTTTGCAGGTTATTATCTATTCGCGCACTTATTGAATACAATTTCATCCTACCGAGGCTTCCACCGCCGATGTCCCCATATTCCTTGTAACGTTTTCGGTAATGGCTGCCTTGACAAAACGTCCGCCACGTTTAGCTGACCTTTCCTGACGCTATCTCATACTCGTCCGTTGCAACTCCAGAACCCATTTGGCGATCCTTGCTGAAGGGCTTTCTATGCTGTCAAGCCAGTTCAGAGCCATATTGTCGGTTACAATTTTAAAGTGGAAACCTTCCAGATACGGCGTGAGGTGAGGTTTCCGGGCCAATTACTTAGTCCAAAACCGGCCGAAAGGTTGCAGACGCCAAGTGGAGCCCACAAGTTATTACCCTCCACTGGAATGGACCTTTGCCTTACACTGTAAAAGCCGTGTACTGCCTGATGCTTTCTTCCAGTGGGATTTGCCAGATTTAAGCTGCTGATGTACAGCGTTTTCCTTAGTTGCATCAGGATATAGTTTATCCCTTACAGAGTTCGCGTTGATCTTTCTGAAGTCGAAGCACAGTCTCCACTTTCCTGTCTTCCTTTTCACTATCACGATTTTGATGATGGGCTCTATGAAACCCATTTGGTGAAGCTTTTCCATTTTTGCATTGATCTCCCTCCCCTTGGATTTTAGCTTGGCTTGTCTTCATTTATTTTGATCTGTCATGGTGTTGAAGTGTTTTAGCTCTGTGTCTAGGAATTTCGTAGTATCGTTCTCTTCGCTTGTCCGTTGAACGACTGCTACCAATAGCTTTTCCTCGAGCTATCCATCGGTTCGGTGGCTGGTATTAAAATCTCATGTCCAGCACACTTTATTTCGGCTCCGACTTGTGTAAGGAAGTTCCATCCCAACACCATCGAATCCACTACTCCTTGTAAAATCAGCAGGCTCATGGTGAGTTTAACTAACATCTCCAGCTGTTCGTTTTTCCCGCCGCATCTTTCGTCTGCATTCTAACTTGCCGTCTTGTCCATGCTATCTTTTCTAGATCAGGAAGATTGTCCGCCAACTCTTCGCTTGCCGTTGCCCCGGTGTCGATTGTGGTTTCGTAGGTGTTTCCACTAACCGTCACCGATACGGACAACTGCTCCTCCTCCTCGATAAGCTTGCCAGTTAGTTTGGAGAGGTAGCACCCTGCTATCCCTGCACGCCTCTTTGCGGCTGAGAACGCTGACCATTCTCCGATAGTTGGCAGCACTCGACGTACCTGACTCCCACTTTCCGCACACCCAGCAGAACAACAAGTGTGGGATTTCTGCGGGTCTGTGATGTGGGTTGTTTTTCGTGGTCTCTGAGTGGTGTTTGGTGGCCTTCATACGGTGTTTTGTGATTGCCTCTGCTGGTGTGGTGACCACTGGACATTATTTTGAGCGTTTAATGACTGAAGCCGTTGGCATTGGTATGGCTGTGTCCATTGGCCATTCCCTCGTGGTTCGTGATCGCCGGAGTCTTCGCACCTTTTACACGAGATTTGCATTGGGGTTGCCGACTTGGTGCTAGGGTTCCAGTTCTTCATACTCGTCGGCTAATATTATTAGCGTATCCAGGTCCGACACCTTGTATGCTGTTTGGGAGATCCTTAGAATCGGGGTGCAATTCCCTATTATGATGTTGAGGTCTTCTGTCGGGTAATAATTGAATGGCCTCATAGTCGTCAGCATGTCTCGATCCGTAAGCTTCGTGAAAAGTCTCTTGGTAGGAAATAGGTGGAAAAACTCTATGAATTCTGCCCAGCTTCTCCGTTGCTTGTTGAAAATGAACCACTGCAAAGCCCTTTCCTTACGTAATTCCAGCGTCGCTGGGGAATCATGTCTAGGTGCAGACCGTGTGTGTTGGCGGACCACTCTACTTGCCCAGGAACTTACCGTCAAACTTGAACGACTACTCGCTAGGTCTTTAAATCAGTGCTGCTGTTATCCTCTCTTGGCGTAATTCTATCCTTTGGCCCCCCATTATGAATCGTTTTCAATAGAAGATCATATTAAAACATAATTTGAAAGCATCTTTGGACAAATTATGCGTCGGTAATAGCTGGATCTTCCAAATGGATAAAGATTCTAAACATACGGCGCATATCGTGAAGGATTGGCTGCTGTATTACGCTCCCCGACAATTATGTTCACCGCCACAAAGCCCGGACTTAAAAGTTATAGCGCACGTTCGGAAAATTATGGAGAAAAAAGTTCGAAATTGGTTTGGGACAAATCGTATGTTCACTTTTGTCAGGCCCGTTTTAAAGTTTTTTTTTTAAACTTAAAGAGTTTAAGTTAAATACAATTGAAATTTCGGTTATCGTATAGTAATAACATTTAAAACAAGGGAAATTAACTTCGGCAAGCCGAAGCTTGTATACCCTTGCAGTTATAAGAAATAATCAATGTTATTAACACCATGTTAAATTGTTAAGGATTGTTGCCAGAGATATTTGTGTAAAATTAAATTCGTAATGCTGACAAGTTAAAATATTTTATATCCCAGAATAAAAACAAGGAAGAACGCTATAGTCGAGTACCTCGACTATCAGATACCCGTTACTCAGCTAAATAGAGATATGCAAGTAGCAAAGCGAGATTAAAATGCGCCACCTACCGGCGGTATACAGATTTAAGCGTTATGGGCGTTAGAGTGGGCGTGGCAAATTTTTTTTTGGACAAATCGATAGGTATTGACGAGACCAATAAATTTCAGTTAAAATTTTTTATCTAGCATAACAATTGTGGGCGTCACAGGTTTTCGCGGTTTGTGGGCGTTAGAGTGGGCGTGGCATATTCGCGTAACAAACTTGCGCTGCGTATAAGGCTACGGAATCTAAATCTGAAATCCCTATCCTCTATCTTTGATAGTTTCCGAGATATCCACGTTCATATTTACGATTTTTTGAAGTTTGTGGGCGGTTTATGGGCGTTAGGGTGGGCGTGGCAAACTTTTTTTTGGGTCAATCGATAGGTATTGATGAGAACATTACATTTCAGTTAAAATTTTTATTCTAGCATCAACTGTAGGAGCCACAGTTTTGGGCGGTTTGTGGGCGTTAGAGTAGCGTGGCACTCTACTGAAACAAACTTGCGCTGCGTAAGAAGCTCAGGAATCTGCACGCCAAATCTCAATAGCCTAGCTCCCATAGTTTCCAAGATCTCAGCGTTCATCCGGACGGACAGACAGACGGACAGACGGACATGGCTAGATCCACTCGGCTAGTGATCCTGATCAAGAATATATATACTTTATGGGGTTGGAAACGCTTCCTTCTGCCTGTTACATACTTTCCGACGAATCTAGTATACCCTTTTACTCTACGAGTAACGGGTATAAAAAATACAATCAAAATCAACTAAGCAAAATTTTTTAAAAATAATTATTTTATTATTTCTCTGACCGTTTCTTTGACAGCTATATGTTAGAGTCGTCCGATTTTTATTAAATTTAATTTAAAATTCCTAAGAATACAAAAAATTATATTTGCAATAGTATAGGATAATATTTCAAAAAACACCGAAGCTATAATTTGTTTCATATTGTTTTCTTACCAATTTTGCGATCGATCCTATGGCAGCTATATGATATAGTCGTCAGATTTAGATAAAATTAAATTCGAAATTCAGAACTAATTAAAAATGTTATTTCCAATCACCAAAAATATAATTTTTTAAAATTGTTTTTTCCGATTGTTCATATGGGAGCTATAAGATATAGTTGTCCGATCCGGCTGGTTCCGACCTATACTACCAGCAAAAGAAAGAAGACTTTTGGGAAAGTTTCAGCCCGATAGCTTTAAAACTGAGACACTAGTTTGCGCAGAAACGGACGGACAGACGGACATGGCTAGATCGACTCGTCTAGTGATGCTGATCAAGAATATATGGGGTCGGAAACGTCTCCTTCACTGCGTTGCAAACTTCTGACTGAAATCAAATTACCCTCTGCAAGGGTCTTGTTATAAGACTGCATCATGTTTTTTTTTCCTGTAGAAGTTATAGAAGTGGGTAAAATCATAAAAAGGCTGTCGTATGTAGACTTTAGTCCGCCACTGTATTTTAGATATTATTGGTTTTACAAGAAATTGTTTTTTAAACAGAAATAAGCCAAAAAATTATGTAACAAACTTTTCGGAATTATACTAGTTACTCGCAGACTGTAGCCTTTTCTCTTGTTTAAAAACTATTGTATTTTGACAAATTACGTTAAGAAGAAGTGCATTGCATTTAAAAATACCTTTGTAACGACATACTGCAAAAGTCTATAGCGTTAGTGATTCAGAAGCTTAAAAATTATTCCAGGACCCCAAAACAGCACTTAGGACAAACAGACAATCCAACAAACAAAGCGACACATATTTTAATTTTGAAATAAAGTATGTATCAAGTAGAACGAAACGATTCTGACTCTATAAAGTATATATATTCTTGATCAGGGTTACTAGCCGCGTCGAGCTAGAAATACTAGAATCAAAACTTGACTTGTACTGATACTCTACTAGTGCCTATGTTTTTTCCACAGAGTGTCACGACCACTCTTAAGCCCACAGGTCGCAAAAGTTTGTGATTCCCAAGATTTTTTTCAGTGTAAACTTTATTTTCCTGAATTAGAGGTACTCGACTTTAGCTTTCCTTCTTTTTAACCCCTTGTTTTTACATTGTCAAGAGGTGTTTTTGTTAACTTTAAGTTTTAAGGAAGACCAAACGTTTTGTATTATGGTGTTCTTATGACCTTTTCTAACTTTTCAGTTGAATGCGCAGTCTAGTCTAAGCACATATCACATCTAAAGAGGTGGAGTTGGCATGTCTTAGGCAGCATCCATAGCAAAAGCTACGCCTCATGGATCCGTATTACCATATCAGACATCATGTGAGAGCTTTAAGATTTGTATATTGTATTTGAAATTAAGTGTCCTTTTTTAACAGTATCCTACTACAAGCACATCAGGTTCGGAAGCGGCGATAGGCAGTTCGTCGACAATTAACCTTCCAGAACTGCACCAAAAATGCAACCGAGGTTCGCACTCCAGTGACACTAGTTCGGCGTACAGCGGCAGCGATACAATGGCTTCGAACTATGCCTCGTCGCTGGAGGCCGAGGAGATTGACCTTTCTGGTTTGGTGGAGTCCGTGGTCGACTCTGACGAGGAGGATCTGGCGGAAAGCATGGATGTAAGTTATCAGTTAAAAGGCAACTTTTGTGGACCAACGATTTATTGATGTTTGAAAAATTAATTAATGGAGTTCAGTGGAGGAGAGAGGGTCGAAAATAAAAGAATGTCGGACGATATGGACAACCCTAAGATGTATGTATGTACTTTTTTTAGGAGAAAGGACAAGGCTTTAAAGGGAGAATACTATAGTTTATGTTGGGGCAGAGCATTCTGTAAGCGAAAACATTCTACCACAGTCACGATAAATGAAAAAGCACCCTGAGCTACTGCCCCCACCTATGCTAAGAGAATGATCTACAGTAGGGGAGAGTCGGATAAGAGGCAGGGATAGCTTGTTTAAGATGCACACTGTTTTTAATCTAGGTACATTAAAACATCCGGGTCAACACCTGGTGGCACACCCATTGTCAAAGGTTAAAAATTTTTTTAATTTTTATAAGTAATGACCTTAAGCCCGTATCTAGCAAGAAAATCGTCAATGTCGTCAAAGCCAGTAAATACAATAAAAAAGAGCATATTTATTTTGAAGTTGGTTAGTAGTAGTTGTGGAGGCACTCAAATATAGCTTTTTTATTTTTTTTTTTTCATTTATGTGTTGTTTTGCTAAATCTTCAAAAGTTCCCTTTCGGACAGGGATAGTTAAAGGAAATATTTGATAGTACATGGTCTTTTTGGAGCCGTAACGAATGTAATTTTCATGAGTTCTGCATGTTAGTACAGCCTAGTGGTCAGGGTCGCGGTAACGGTTGCGTGTATGGACACTTGTTAACAATAAATGCTCCAGTTTTATGGAAAAGTTCTTCGAATTTGTCTAGGTTTAATTACTCTGAAATTGTGCATTAATAATCTTTTGCGGAACCTTGATCTGGAATTAAAGCCAAAACCTCCGCAGCGATATATCGCGCAGCTTGTCTTAGGGGTTTGCTTTACAACTTCTTAATGGTTTTGGACTTCGCTGCACTGAAGGCAAGTACTTAAAGTATGGTAGCGAGATCGATGAGCAGCTATGCTTGCCGCTTGTACCAGTAACCTAGAATTATGCTTCTGAGCCGTTGTGGGGGCTGTGGCATTCTTTTTTTTGGCCTCTTTGTACCTTTAAAGAAAATGTTATATTTGGAGGTTCAAATTATTTCCATTTCGGCTCTACTTTTCTTTCGTTTTCAATTAAATCCAAGCGATCTTGTCCATCAATAGTGAACTTGTCCATTTTTAAATGGCATTTTTGGCAAAGTATCGAACCATTTACGGAGAACATTCACGCTTTCTCCTTTAATTTTTGCAAAAAAGGTAGATTGAGAATGGATTCCATAAATTGGAAATAAATCACTCTACAAGATGGTCCAAGACACTCACGAAACATTTTAACATTTTTTGTAAACCCTATTCAAAGTGGGAATTTCTTTCAAAATTTCCTAGTTTTCATATATTTATAATTTTTTTTAAAAATACACAAAAATAAGTAATATATTAATTTTATGCAGAATAAATATCCATTTCAAATTTTAAGGACTTACGTTTTGTCGTTCAAGATTTTAGTTTCCACTAAAAAATTAAGCTCAACATAAACACGTGCTGTTAGCTTGCAGCAGCTGAGTTTAACATATGTTATTTTTACAGTGGCTTGTTAAGTTAACATTTCCGGCTTGTAACATAACATTTTGATCTGTTCTTACTTTGATAACATCCACTTTTCGCAATTTTAAATACTTGTGAATGAAAAATGATGCAAAAAAAAAGAACAGGGGAAAGTCCCCATAGTGCACAGCCAAATAATGCCCTTTTAAATCCTGGAATAACGACTCTGTTTAGGCAGAAGAGATCACTAGGGCGACGCTGGATTGGCGCCATCCACAAGACTTAGCAATTTTTAAAAGGGCTGATTCATTATTAAGAAAAGCTCTTTATGATGGTTACTATCGATCCGTATGCTGATCGAGGCTTTGAGCTGTAGGAAATGCACTCGCGGGCATAAGCAGAAGTTCCCTTTGCTTCGGTTGGATGGTACTTGGGCAAATAAAGATGATGATATAGCTAAGAAATTCGCAGATTCTTTAGAAGAAAGATTTAAGCCTTTTGCACAGATGAAGAGACTGCAGTTACAGAAGCTTTTTATGATGCTTCCCAAATTCTGCCTGTTGATTCAGAAGAAGTTAAAGACCAATTTAAGCAACTAAAGTCGAACAAGGACTTGGACCTGGACATGACAGTTTGACGGGAAAGTGCCTAAAACCGTGCAGGAGGCAGTTATTTCGTTCCTTACGCGTGTCTTCAATGCTATGATTGCTCTTTCATATTATCCGGAGCAGTGCACTATGGGAAATTTGAGCAATTTTTCTGGCCAAAATTAATAATTCATGAGCGGAGCAAGATATTTGACTTCTGTTTTTGCATCGGGTTAAATTGGTTAATATTTATTAAAAATAGAAAAAAATAGGGCGTGGCACCGCCCCTTTTTTGGAACAATGTAAAGCTCTTTAGATTTATTGAGTTTTACTTCAACAAGTAATATTAGTTTTTGCAACAGTAATATGTTATATTCATTGAAAAATAGAGCGTGTCACCCCTTTAGGAAGGTTTTATGGACGAAAGTAATATACAGCGCATTCATCTAATGCCTAATTAGAGTACAAAGCTTCGGACTTTTTGATCGGTGCCATAATTGCTTGGCGCATGTAGTTAGGTATTTTGGGGCATATTGAAAGAAACTTGAGAATTCTGGCAAGATCAGCTTGGTTTTATTTTTTTTGCAGCAAAGCTTGCTGCATAAATACACAAACTTACATTTCGTGATTTTGCTGGTTCTGCAGTGCGAGATCTGCTACCAATTTGAATAACAAAAAATGTAAAATGCCGGATTAGAAGAGAATATAATAAAACATAATTGTTTATGGGGAAGACAACAAATATGCCACCCGTATATTTATAATTAATAACGCACGAATAGGTTATATTAAAATGTATAGCGTTTATTCGGAGCGGCAGACGGACTGTGAATGTGAAAAAAGCTTGGCTCCAAGATCTTGATATAGACATATGCAGGCTTACAAAGTAGTTGCTGAATAGATAAGCGACAGCTTTAGTGGTATAAGAAAGAAGGCGAAAGATAAGCAGAGAGCGCTGCAGGTGCCGTCGTACACCTATGCGCGCATGACTAGGCGCTGGCGATCTGCTCCGAACATACTCCCCCCGTTGGAAGAGGTAAGGCTCCAACTATCTCGGAATCGATGGGCAGAACGGCTAGCTTGGCGACGGCTCTCTTGATCAGACCCGTAGATGTACGGACCATAGCTACTCTGATGACTCCGTCCCCGCCGGGTATGACTTCCTGGATGCACCCAAGCTGCCATCTCAAGGGTGGAACGTTGTCCTCCTTAAGCAAAACTATGCGTCCAACCTTGATGTTAGATGCTCCTCTCTTGAAGTAGGGACTGCTGCATCTGGGTAACCCGCTGCCATCTGCTGAGGCGGTCTTCGCGGAGATGAGTAATGCCAGGCTCAGGAAACTTAGTGTAGCTGGAACCCTTCAGGAAATGCGCCGGTGTTAGCACCTCAAGGCTTTCAGCATTTTCTGAAATTGGACAGAGTGGACGGGAGTTAAGGATGGCAGAAATCTCATGTGCAAGAGTTCTTAATTCATCGATGGCTAAGATGGATGCACCGACGACTCTGTAGAAGTGAAATTTAGCTGACTTCACAGTGGCCTCCCATAAACCACCGAAGTGCGGGGCACGCGGAGGGATGAACTTCCAATCGATCCCATCAGCTAAACAGACGGAAGATATCGATGCTGTGTGCTGCTCGCTCAAAAAGAGCTCTTTTAGCTCGGCAAGCTCTCTCTTTGCACCGACAAAGTTTGTAGCATTGTCGCTCCAAATGGTACGCGGACTGCCTCTAAGGCTGATGAATCTCCTCAGCGCTGCGATGAAAGAATCCGTCGTGAGATCCTGGACCACTTCCAAATGAGCAGCCTTCGTGGAAAAACAGACAAAGACGGCGATATAGCACTTGTGGGGTGCCTTATTTCTGGCCTCTGCCTTATGATAGAATGGCCCACAATAGTCCACTCCTGTGGTATGAAAAGCTGGATTAGGCTGCACTCTATTTGCTGGAAGGCTACCCATGACCAAGTAACAGGCTTCATTCGAAAACATCGGACGCATTTGTTGATAACGCTGGCGACGAACTTGCGGCCTCCAATCGGCCAGTACCTTTGCCGTAATGCGGCAAGCAGCGCCTGCGATCCTCCATGCAAATATTTCTCATGATAATAAACGATGATCGCCTTGGTGACTGGATGATCCTTGGGCAACAGTATCGGATGCCTCGTATCGTAGTCCAAGTTTGCGTTCTGAAGCCTTCCACCCACGCGAAGTAACCCATCGGAGCCGAGTATAGGCCTAAGCGAAACCAGCTTGCTTTTCTGTGGAAACGGCTTGCCCTGGCTAAGAGATCCATTCTCCTTCGCCATGTTAACCTGTTGGATGCTCCTCAGAAGAAGTACAGTTCCAGAGTTGATCTCCTCCACCGAAAGTCGACCTTTAAACGACGCAGATTTGGCTCTGCAATTTGAAATGAATCGATAAATGTATGCAAATACGCGCTGCAACTTATCAAAAGAGTTGAGGAATTTGCAGTTTGATGAACTGTCTATGCAAACGGCCCCAATTAGAGCCACAGAACGGCGCTCTGGAAGATCCTTTACTGAGTCTAGCAGGGGCGGCCAATTTGACGAGCTTTGCAGAAGGAATGGAGGCCCGTTAGCCCAAAGGGAATGTTCCAACAATTCTCTTGGGGTACATCCTCGCGACACGACGTCTGCCGGGTTCAAGTTTGTAGGAACGTGATGCCAAGACATGTCTTTCGTCATCTCCTGAATTTTCGCGATTCTGTTTGATACGAAAACGTTAAACTCCCTCGGAGGTTGCCGAATCCACGCCAACACAATGGACGAGTCCGACCAGCAATGAAAGGTGCAATCGAAATCTATGGCTTCCTTGGCGTTTACGTTAGCTCAGCCAATAAAAGCGCTGCGGAAAGTTCTAATCTTGGAATTGTTAAGGCCTTCAATGAAGCTACCCTTGACTTGGCACAGAGCAGATGGACTTTCGATTCTCCATTGGTCTCCGATCGCAAGTATAGACACGCTCCATAAGCTGACATGCTAGCATCGCAGAATCCATGCAACTCAACGGAAGCCCTTGGTTGCAGTACGAATCGTGGGAATTTTAAGTTCTGTACGACCGATAACTGTGAGGTCAACTCCCCCCATGACGAAAGAATGGGCTCTGGCAGTGCATCATCCCAATCCACGTTCGCACTCCATAGAGATTGCAGAAAAATCTTAGATTTTGTGAAAATAGGAGTTATTAAACCGAGTGGATCATAGAATTTGGCAATCGTCGACAATGCAACCCGCTTAGTGGGTAGTTGATTGGTTGGCAGTTGAGAAAAATGAAATAGGAGCTGATCAGAAGATGGATCCCAGACTAACCCCAATGCCTTGGCGACATCCGATCCATCGTGAAATTTGATTAACTGCTCCTTGTCGCATTCAGACTCTCCTTCAAGGGCTGCTGACTCATTCGAACACCATTTGCGAATTGGAAAGTGGCCTCGCGACAGTAGTTCCTTCACCTGACGACGAAATTCTCTCACCTCCTCAACTGAGTCCCCACCAGATATTAAATCATCCACATAGAAATCTCTACGAACAATTTTAGCTCCAATAGGAAATGATTCCTCCTCATCGTAAGAGAGTTGATGCATGGCCCTTATAGCCAAGAAGGCAGCTGGCTTGGTTCCATAAGTCACCGTGTTCAATTTAAAAACACTCAACTCTTCCCTGGAGCTCTCTCTCCAAACGATGCACTGCAAGAAATCATCCGGGTACGAGACACGCACGCAACGGTACATCTTGCAGATATCTCCACAAAGGGCAACTTTAAAAAATCGAAAGCGAAGCAGTATATTGAAGATTTTTTGTTGAATTGTTGGTCCTGCCAGAAGTAAGTCGTTCAGAGAGCTACCAGAAGTTGATTTAGCAGATCCATCAAAAACGACACGAAGCTTCGTACTCGTGCTCTCCTGCTTATGTACGCAATGGTGGGGCAAAAAGAATTGTGTTTCTGGCGGTTCCTTAGTTACAAGAGACATGTGACCTAGGTCGATATACTCCCTCAAAAATGCTGAATACTGAGCTTTCAGGGCTGGGTTTCTATCTAGTTTAGCTTCCAAACTCTTGAAACGACGACGAGCCAAGCAATAAGGATCACCTAAAGATTCGAATCCGGAAATGGTCAAGAGACGAACAGAGTATTGGCCGTTTCCAAGTCGAATGCAATTTTCAGTAAAAAGTTGCTCACATCGCAAGTCTTCCGGCAATAAAGATGGCTTAGACGAAGTGAAGTCCTCAATTTCCCAAAATCGCTTTACAATGGCGGAAAGTGTGTCATCGGAATGATCAGCTGGGTCCTTGATGCTGACTTGTAAAACCGATTTATGAGTTGGCATGTTCGATGATAACCCTCCAGAGACTATCCAACCAAGCTTGGTGTTCTGAAGAGTTGGCAAAGCCCTATCCAAATGAATTTGTCCCATAGAAATTATTTCGAAAAACAACCCAGCGCCGAGTAAAAGGTCAATTCGTTGTGATTGATTGAAATTAGGGTCAGCGAGTGAAATGTTTTGCGGTATCCTCCACGATGTTGCATTTATATTGAAATGGGGTTGATAATCAGTAATACTGTGAGTCACAACCGCTGTGAATGCCGCACGATAGCTTGCATCCCGTGATTGCACAAGAATATCGACACTCCTATCAGAGATCATGGAAGATTCTCCTATCCCAGAAATCGACGTTTGCGATCTTCTGTGATTCAAGTTTAGTTGGCTAGCTAAGCGAGAGGTTATGAAGTTTAGCTGGGAGGCCGAATCTAAAATTGCTCGGCATGGCATAAATGCTCCAAATCTATTTCTGACGTAGATAATAGCAGTTGGAAGCAACACGTAGTCGATCGGCAAAATATTTAAGGTTTTGGGTGGAGGGCTTGGTAAATGATGATCATGATGCGATGATGTATGCGAACATGGTACTAATGCTGATGAAGTAGATGGTAATGGCTGAGAGCTCGAGGATGGGTCGCATGATGGAGATGAAAATGAGGTTAATGTTGCGGATGGGTCATGGTTCATGTGTAATAATGAATGATGCTTCATGCAACAATACTTGCAGTGAGTCGACTTGCATTGCTGCAAACTATGCCCCTTGCGCAAACAGTTGAGGCAAAGGTGCAACTTCTTTGCTTCTCTATATCGAAGTTTCGGACTCAAATTTAAAAATCGAGAACACTTTGGCAAATAATGATCCCGTACATCGCAAAATAAGCATGTCAAATGATTTGAGTTAGTAGCAGATGCAATAAGTGTATTTTGGTTATATTTGTGCAAGTTTTTTCCCACCTGCTGGCCTGGTGTTTGAGTTACCAAGGCTTGATCCAAGTTTTCCATCATCCTGCACCTCTTTTCCAAAAACGACTCCATAGCATCCCAGGTAGACAGCTCAGTGATTGACAAATCCTCTTCCCATTTTTCCCGCGTCCTCTGATCCAGTTTCCGAGTGATGATGTGAATTAAAAGTCCATCCAAAATTGGTCCGTATTGGCCAGGGTTCGAATTGCTCGCAGATGCGAATTCATGCAATCGCTCAGCTCCCGAAGACCCTTCGAAGATCCCTTCTCGACACCCTTTAAACCGAATATTGCCTGAACATGTGCCTGAAAGTGTAAAACTTTATTATCAAATCGATTAACCAGCAAATTCATAGCCTTTTTAAAATTAGCATTCGAGGGTTCGAGCGAACGTATGGTTTCCAGAGCCACGCCGCCCAAACTCGAACGCAAATATTGTAATTTTTCAATGTCGCTTAGCTCATCATCATGTCCGATGACCGTAGTGAAAGTCGCAAAAAAATCCGGCCACTCAGAGTAGGAGCCATGAAAACGAGCAATTTCCAAATTTGGCAACCGAGGCTTCCTAGATCGAAAAGAAAGATCAGCATTATTAGTGATGTCAATAGATGTTGAATTTGCAGCGGTTGAAGCCGGCAATTGTGAATTGCGATGAGCCGCCAAGCCTCGGCTTAGTTTCGCCTTCACATCCATAAAGACTTCAGCAAATTCAATCCGATGGTCGCTCGAGATCTCTGCAAAATCCAGTCTTTCCAACGATGTCTGCGCAGAATCAAATGCCTTGTTTAAGGAATTGATCCATTCCATTCGCGCCAGCAAATCAGCTTCGTCAAACTGATTAACCGCATCAGCGTTTAAATAGCATTTCATCGAGCTCATTTGCCGCAAAATAGATTGGGCTTTGACTCGGTAGTAGTCGACGTCACTTGTGGATTCATTTTGAGCCCGAACCGAGTTTTCCGTATCAGACATTTTTCAATCACGAGAAAGGAAAAAAAATGAAATGAAAATGAAATAAAATAAAATGTCCGACCGCGTTAGAGGCACAAAACACCGTATACCCTTTGCCGCGAAAACGTGAAGGTTAACAAGCGTCGCCGAGATGCAACGGAACCTTTAACTTGGTTGTTGTTGTTCTTGCCGATTGTTGGGGCGGTGCGGCTTGATCGATGAAATAATTGAAGCCCCAAGATCGAGTGGTACGCATAAAAATACGCGGGTACTTTTGGGTTTTTACGCGACGTGCGTAGGTGTTTATTAGTACACTTTGAAACATGAACTGCTTAAGCCTAACTTAACTTAAGCGCTCCAGAGCAGAGCGGAGACTTAGGGGAGAGATGAAGAGGGAGAGCGGACGGCAGTGCGAGCGCGCGAGATGTAGACATCTGGATAAAACTGCCGCTCGACACTGCCTCCTGAAATTAAACGCCCTTTTGGCGTGAACACCGATAAATTGCCTGCCTAGCAACAGCGGATTATGTAACTGGCAAACGAATGTATGTATGGCTATATGTACATATATATATAGATTAAATGCGATTCACTTTGTTAAGAATTGTTTGCACAACACAGCTTTGGTGTTTTTTCACAGCGCAAAATGTACAAAAAATCAAACGGCCGGCTGTGCACTTTTATATGCACATATGTATGTATGTATGTTCGTATGTTTGTGACCGAATGCAGGATAACGACAGCGAAACAAAGCGTTTGTTTAAACTATATTAAACAATCGCGAGACCGAGCTGCAGACTCCGATAAAAACTGCTATCACGTCGGGGTCACCAAATGTTTATGGGGAAGACAACAAATATGCCACCCTTATATTTATAATTAATAACGCACGAATAGGTTATATTAAAATGTATAGCGTTTATTCGGAGCGGCAGACGGACTGTGAATGTGAAAAAAGCTTGGCTCCAAGATCTTCATATAGACATATGCAGGCTTACAAAGTAGTTGCTGAATAGATAACGACAGCTTTAGTGGTATAAAAAAGAAGGCGAAAGATAAGCAGAGAGCGCTGCAGGTGCCGTCGTACACCTATGCGCGCATGACTAGGCGCTGGCGATCTGCTCCGAACAATAATGAAGATATAATAACTTTCCCATTAATTATCCGATCGTTCCGATATACGATAAATTCGTCCAATTTTTGTTTTTTGTTTTTAATTTTGTTTGAAATGCTGAAATATTAAAAGAATGATGTTCTTAACAGTAGAAGTTGATATGTCAAAAAACAATAAAGCAAATTTTTTTTAAAATGTTATGTTGATATATTGAGCTATAGAATATAGTTGTTCGATCCGGCTCGTTTTGACTTATGTATATGTAATAGAAATATTGCTTTTTAAGCGAACTGGCAGACAGACGAACATGGCTAGATCTACTCGGCTAGTAATCCTCATAAAGAAAATATGTACATACTTTATAGA
Organism: Drosophila suzukii; assembly: GCF_043229965.1. Taxonomy (NCBI): domain Eukaryota; kingdom Metazoa; phylum Arthropoda; class Insecta; order Diptera; family Drosophilidae; genus Drosophila; species Drosophila suzukii. The sequence goes on along the minus strand of NW_027255896.1, from coordinate 4,036,100 downwards.
GTCGGAAACGCTTCCTTCTACATGTTAAATACTTACCAACGGTATTGGTTTCGTACATACCTGTCAATTGACCAAAAACATATACACTATATAGCACATAGACCCCTCAATACGCCTACGGTTTTGGTGCTAGAATAATAACTTCAACATAAAAGGTTTCAAAACCTATCGAACCAATCTAACGCCCATAACGTCTGGCGCCCACATATTCAAAGATTTTGTAAAAGTGGAAATGGAATTTCTTTTTATCAACATCTATCTTCAAGTTTTGTAATCGCCGCTAGGAGGCGCCCTGCAGTCTAGGAAAAGTCGCATTGCTGCTTGTATATCGCCATCTCTCTTGTGCTCCCCTTAGCAGAGTAACGAAATTGTCGAGGCACTCGACCTATAGCGTTCTCCCTTGTTTTTTATTCCCGTTCTGTGTAGAGTAAAAGCGTATAGTCAGCGCTTCCGTCCCTATAGGATCACTAGCCGAGTCGAACTAAGCCATGTTCATCCGTCTTCTACCACGTGTCCATCTTCCTCGACCTTCCCTTAGCTAAGGTAACGGGTACCTGATAGTCGAGAACTTCGACTATAGCGTTCCTGCTTGTTTTGTAATGTTTTAGTGACAAAACGTGTATTAAAACAATTATAAGCCAAGCTCAAGTCAGACTTAAATTATGACAACTATATAAGTTTATTTACTTGTTTTAAATTCTACAAAACTCAGAGCTCCCAAAACGTGTCTTCATTTTACTAGGTGTCAGAAAAAGATCAGTTACCTCACAACCCTAAGAAAAATGGAATCGAAAGACACTCTCAATGTGTTATTTGTTTCAAAGTGTCTCGCTCAGACACTGGGCATTTCTGTTGGCTATATTTGAGATCCTGTTTTTCTGTGTCACTTGGCTTTATAGAATCTGGAAAAAGTGTATTTTCATGTTAAATGTATTTAGAAAACAGTAACGCTTCGGGGTCTATAAGGTACATATATTTAGTTATGGCCGTTTACCTATGTATAAACTGATATTCAAAAATTATATCACAAAACAAAATGTATTCTATATAGGTAAGCTCGCAAAGTTCTTTTTGGCCACACATTTGTAATTGAAATTGTATGTAATTTTCGTTAAGATATTTTAAATTGTAAGGCAATATATACAAAATCAGGAAAGACACTTCGTAATTCCAGTTAAAAAACATTGCTCATTTAGTGAATGTAAGCTTTTTTGACACAGGTCCCAACTGTTATTTTGGGACACTTACTTGTGCTTCTGATCTAGAAACGTTCAGACACCTAACACGAGTGAAACAACCAGAGACTGAGCTTCATAATTTGATCCTGTTTTGAGCTGAGATGAAAGGCTAGTGAAAAATCATTGAGCACATTTTGGAAGCTTTAATGTAAAACAAAAACTTGATTGAACTAAATTAGATAAAGGATTCCCATATAAGTTGTCAAAGTTTGCCACGCCCACTCTAACGCCCACAAACCGCCCAAGCCTGTGGCGCCCACAATTTTTATGCTAGATAAAAAATTTTAACTGAAATGTATTGGTGTCGTCAATACCTATCGATTGATCCAAAAAAAAAAATTTGCAAATCCCACCCTAACGCCCATAACGCTTAAATCTGTCTAGTGCCGGTAGGTGGCGCATTTCAATCTCGCTTTGCTGTTTGCATATCTCCATTTCCCTTTGGTCCCATTAGCTGAGTAACAGGTATCTGATAGTCGAGGTATTCGACTATAGCGTTCTTCCTTGTTTTGTTCTGAAAACTTTGAGTTGGGACAGCTGCTTTGCATAAAAAAATGGTCAAGCCGACAGAGGTTGCTTTCACAAAGCCTACTAAAGAGATTTCAATATATTACGTAAACAGAAAAAAATACATTTGTCGGTTAAAAAAAAGGATTATGTGGGAATTATATAAAAGACGACATAATATTTATTACATAAGGGTTGTCTTTTAGTGTTGGGTTGCTTATGAGTGAGTGATCAAAAAAGATTAGTTCTCTAAACTGAATGAGTGAACAGTGTATAATCTCCGTCGTACCGAACACACTTTGCAATTATTGATTTTAAAACACTAGTTTTATTTTTTAAAAACAAAAAGTAAGTAAGTCTGTGTATCTGTATCAGATACTGCTACCAGCACAGATATAAAACGTTGGGCTCAAAGAGGCAATTCTGTATAAACGCGATTCGGCTATGGAACAATCTATCTCATGCTTTCAAAACAATTAGAAGCGCGTCTAAGTTTCTCCGTAAGTTTAATGAGTATATGCAAATTTAAAGATAATTCAAACTTATTAAAGTAAACAAAAAAAAAATCGCAAATATTTTTTTTTTGTATATTTTCTTTTCTAAATTAGTAATTATAATAAATAATATAATTTAATCTAATTTCAGTCGTATAAAAATTCTAAAATCGATGGGACTAACGCAATGAGCATCTGTATTTGCTTGAAGCGTTAGGATATAAGCAAATAAAGAAACACAATATGATGTGATCTAAAATGTAAAGCAAAATTTGGAGCCATTTTGAGGACCTAGGAACCCAACAGGATAAGTGCAAATATTCCAAGGCTACACTAAGCTGCAAAACAAGTGGGCAAGTGAGCAAGTGAACATTTGACTCATTAAAAAAAGAACTGACCATTATTTTCCCCACACTGGATAAACTTTTTTGAATTTTTTTAGAAGTTGGCATTAGGAATGCAGATTCTAGGGACTCTTTCACAGTTTATAACGCTCAAAAAACTCGCATAACGCTAAAACCGGTTTAGGGGCCACATTTGTTAATATAATATTTTGTAAAAGTGTAAACGAGATTTTCTTCTAATAACAATAGTGTATACAAAATGGTAGTTCCTAGTAGAATTGGACCCCTAGATCACATAAAGGAAGTAAAATACACTGGTAGGCATAAGTATTTTGACAAAAAAAAAAAAAAATAAATATACTCATAATTTGAACTTACTTCTTGTAAACTTTGACATCAATGGAAAGTTAATTTAAATGCCGTTTGAACGATACAATACATTTTTTAACCCATTCAGTACTTATTAAAAAGAACGAATTTTTGTAAACATCTACTTCTTAAACTTTTTCCTCGACTTGAAAACTTAAACTTTTATTTTTTATGATTTTTTAAAGGTGAGAATGTCGGAAAAAATTTGTATGAAAAAAAAACAAAAATATGGCCCAAATTCATGTTTCTAAACATTTTCAAAAAATCATAAAAAATATAAGCAAAATGATTTTTGAAAAATTCTTTTTGCAGTTACTATTATTTTTGTTTGAAGAAACTTTTTGCTTTTTTTTATACTTTTTTTTCGAGAAAAAAAGTTTAAAAAGTAGATTTAAAAGTAGATTTACACAAATTCGTCCTTTTCAATAAATACTGAATGGGTTAAGAAATGTATTGTATCATTCAAACGGCATTTAAATTACCTTTCCATTGATGCCAAAAGTTTATAAGACGTAAGTTAAAATTATGATTTTATTTACCTTTTTTTTTTATCAAAACACTTATGCTTTTAAATATTTATGATACTTTTGATGGCATGAAAATGGTAACGATGGTTACTGTGATACCGGACCACAGGCGGCACGGAAAGCTAACGAAGGTTAGCTGCTGATTGAGATAGTGCAGTATTACGAGCCGCGTTCCCGGATGTAGGAAGTAGAACCGTGCAGTTATAATTTGCGTTGATAACTGATTTATTACTTTTATCAAATAGGTCAGTTCATTATGATTATGTTAACAGTTTGCGCAGTTGGCACGCCTGAAACTGTATAATGCGTTGACATTAAATATTAAATGCTGATCAGCACTTCTCATCTGCAATGGGTGCAACTGGTCGCCTGGTACTGTTTCCAACTTGGCTACTGCTTGATTTGGATGCTGGTCATGTTAAGCAACATCGGCTTCGAACAACCAATCTAGGTGATATATGTTTTAGTTAACATCTATAATGTTTCCCTATTATTTTGCCAATTAAATAAATAGGCTACATTGATTATATTGCGAGCTTTGAAAATGTGTAATTTGTTAACAATTTTGTGACTAAGGCGTCTAATATCGTAAAAACTAAATAATCCGAATACAAATCGAGTCATTTTAAACAACCGAACCAAACAATCCATGGAGAAATATTTTATTTTGACTTTCTAATTTGCAAAGTTGGGTCGGCTTTGCATCTCAAATTTGAATTTTAGTACTGATTTATTTCCCTAGGCAGTGTTGTGAATCTTTTGTTTTTAACGTTAGGTTTTAGTTTGTTGAATTCTTAACTATATCGCGGAACCTATAGGTGATAGAAAATTAGTTTGTATCGGACTTTTACTCATCAGCACTCAAATATCATAGAAAATTTGGCTTGGTTCGTGGAAATTTCACAAAGTTTAAAATAGTAAAATGTTATGTTTATAGTTGCAGAACTATCTCCAATGGTAAATTTTAACTATAACGAATAGATAGACGTTTAAATACGCCTCAAAAATATTTTTTCCCTCAAAATAAAACTCATTTTGAAACCGCATCTGGAAATTCGGCTTCTGCATCATTGCAACTGGAATTATTGTTTTAGATGTGGGATGCAGTAGTGTGAAGAAAGGGACCACTAGAAGTAATCTCTCCTTCTAATCTAATATCTTTCCCTTTTTGTACTCGATGCCCAGTTGCAACGTGAGTGAAAACAGGCAACGCACCGCCATACTCTTACTTTAATCATAGTTATTCTCAGCAGAAGTTCATCGCAGGTTGGGAAAACGACAGCAGCATAAGGGTGAATCCTTGCAAGAGTTCCTTTAAGCACTTATGGAAATTGCAAAAACCCATTTGTTTGGAAAAAGAGGGCCTGGTTGAGTGTTTCGTTGTGGGTATCCCTATGTCGTGTGATGCGTAGGCGTGTGTTCGTGAAGCTATACTGGATGACGATATGACGATCTTAGGCACAAAAGTCTTACACTGCGTTGACATTACCAAGACCAACGACCAACAGGGGAAATTACTTGTTTGCAGCTAATTAGCGAATTGGAGAGTATGTGCACGATCAGCACGAAAGACTATGTCAGTTTCGTCAGTAGATTTGGAGCATCTGAGTCCAGAATTAGCTTCTGAAGTGGAGTCATTGATTGATAGATACAAACCAGAAAGAAATCTAACTTCTCCAATTAAGGTGAAGATCTTGTTGAAAGTCGAGTGACCTGTTTTCAAACATCAGAGACGTTTGACTTATTGCGATCAGAAAATTGTTGATGACCAGGTTCAAGAATGGCTAAAGGAAGGGAATATCCAGCCTAGTACATCCGAGTTCACTTCGCCAGTGATGCTTGTAGATAGGAAGAACGTGAAGAAGCGCTTGTGTTGCGATTATCGCAAATTAAATGAAAAGATGGATTGTGTGATTATAAAGCGAGTTTTGGAAGTTTCACAAGGGAATGGATTGCCCATAAATATAAGTAAATGTCAGGTGTTGAAGCGCAAATTAAACTTCTTCGGCTGTGTCGTAGAAAATGGTACCATGGTTACGATCCCGCGCGACATGAAAGGAGTCTAAATATTCTTAGGATTGATTTCGCACTTTCGTGGGCTTATAGAAGGATATGCCGTAATTGCCAAACAGGTGTCTGACATGTTGCGCAAAGAGGTAAATTCGAGTCTCAGGACCAGCACATAGCAGAATTTAAGAAGCTATAAGATGCATTAATCATTTGACCAGTTCTGAAGCTTTATAACTACTCGATTGAAACAGAAGTTCATACCAATGCATCTAAGTTAGAATTTGGAGCCGTTTTGCTTCAACGAGATTTCGGTAATAACTTGTGGCATCCAATTTTGTACATGTGCCGTAAAAGCAAGCCGTGCGAGGAAAAATATCATTCTTAGGAACCTGAAGTACTTGCGGTTATAAAAGACTTCTAGGTTCTAGGGAAGAAGTTAAAGATTGTTACGGACTATAACACTTTTACCATAACCATGAAGAAGAAGGAGAGTGTCTAGATGGGCGATGTATTTACAAGATTTTGACTATGAAATTGAACATGCGTTGAGTACGGTGTCGTTATACGTTAAACAAAAGATCCCTCCTCCCCTATTCGTTTTTCGGATTTCTCCGAAGACTTCAGGCAAACAAATTGTGGTGTACCACTCAAACGTAAAAGTCGCCACATGACCAGTTTTACCGAGGAAACAGGCGACCATTTGCTTCGAAGAGCTTTTTCCCCGAACAACTTTGAATTTGGCTGGACTTCGAAGACTCACCGGTGGATTTCTGTTTTTTTTTTTTGGGCTCTTAAACGTCTATTTATACCAGTCCACACGAGTCTTTTTTGAGCGATTGTCAAATTTTGCGGGATTCAATGAGAAGATACCTTTCTTACGGCCAGGTGTTCTTGCACTATCGAATGGATGCTGGTGGAAAAAATTCCCACGAATGCATGTCTCACGGCATGTCACAGATGTCATTAAAGAAATCCCTATGTATTCTTATGTATATAAATTTAAGTATTACCCAATGTCAACGCTATTGATGTCTGTACTTATTGGGGATTTCGGGATTTAAAAACGTGCAGCTTAAGATGTTGGTAAAAGTTTTAACTTGCAAATATACCACCAATTTTTTTTTAATTTGTTTTTTTTTTTTCAGTTTTATGTTTTGCTAAGTCTAAATCTTTGAATTTTTGACAAGCTGCTGATTTATAAAACAAAAAACTTTAATTTGTTCCGCTGCATGGCATGTGTTATATGTATGTATGGTGAGGTATGTGATTCGTTTAATTAAAATTCATTATAATACAGAGCCTCCCTTTTCAAAAACAGAAATGCACAATTCCTTCAAAGTGCCATACTAATTTTAAATTACAAGCTAATTTTGTTATTCGTCATCACAAATAATTAAAAAACTTAAAAAATTAAAAAAAAAATTGATTGAAACAAAGAAAGTGTATGATAATTTTAATCCAGGTGGAAAATTAATGATAACTAAAATACTGAAGACAAGATATCAATGCTAAAATGCGATTAAATCGAAATTTAATTTTCTTAATGCCTTCTCCAAATTTATGCAACAACACAAAGCATTTCATTCTAAACTCCCCCTTAGCCAAATTGCTAAGTGTATGTGGTTTTTTATTGTCCCATTCATCATCAATGTCAATGTCAATCAATAAAGTTACACTTGCTACAAAGGAATAACCCGGTATAAATGGTTTCAAAATGGTAACTTTGTTGTAATTTAATTTACCGAATTAAGTTTATACAAGATAATCAATTGTGAATGCTAAGATGCGATTACATTTTGAAACGATTTCTCTAATGAAATTGAAATCACAAAGTTGAACCTTTAAGCTTACTGCAATAGATTTCTTGCATTACTACTCAGGTTTATTTAGCCTGTTCAAGAGTTAGCTCTGCTGACTCTTTGTTATTCTTGCATCAGAGGGAAAATTCCAATTAATTGTTTATAGGGGTCTTACAGAGATTATTAAATAAAATATGTTTAATGAAAAGACACAAAAAACATCAAAAAGCAAAGATCATCCAAAGAAGATCACTGAGGTGCTTTTCTTTTTTTGTGTATGTCAGTCCTGTGCTTGATTTTTGATTAAAAAAAAACAATCGTGCTCTCAAGTCCTTAACAAAGTCCTTAATATTTAACTGTCCAAAAAAGTTAAAGAACATAATCTTGTCAAAAAAGCAAGTTAGTTTTCTCGACTTACTTTATCTTAACGATAAGCAATGACAAAGTGCTATCGATCACAAAATTGAGCTTTCTTTGTTTATTGCGGCTGTTAGGTTATGCTTATGTTGATTAAAAAATTTCAGCTTAGTAGGATTTGTAAAATCTGCTGTCATTTCATAGAGTCGAAAATTATTTAGCAGAGCGCCTGTCAAAGTTAGTTCTCACATTGACGACCGAGAAAACTAAATTTCGTTATCTGGGACTGAAAAAACTTAAAAAAATCGTCCATATGAACGCTGATATATCCGAAAATATAAAAGGTGGAGAGTTGTGATTTCTGGATTAAGTTTCTTAGCTTCGAACGCAGCGCATGTTTATTACGCTAATGTGTCACGCTCACTCTAACGCCCACAAGCCGCCCGAAACCGGCTCCTACAGTTTTAGTGCTAGAAACAAAAATTTTCACTGATATATACACACCTGATCATATTAATAGGTACACATTGGAATTTTTTAATTATAAATTGTTTTTTGGTACTTTTAGTGTTGACAACTTTTTAATTTTTGGTTTTTTGTTGTTGTCAATGTCTGGCCAAACTGTGACAAAGAGTTGAAAGAGGGAACGCCCCGTATATCAAAGCTTTTCTATTAATTGCGAGTCCACCACACATTTCGCCTGATCATAATAATAGGTACAGTCTCCGTTTCTCACAAGTATCGAGTGAATTATTTTGTAATCAGTGATCATTTGGTAACTAAAGGTAAATTAAGTATAGCTCCTGTCAATACCGAGAATTAAATAATTATTTTTTTTTTTAGAAAAAATGGGTCGAAATTCTCATTGTACTAAAGAAGAAGCTCGATTGGTTCTTAGTCTGAAAAAAGAAGGCAAATCTTTACGAACCATCACCAAACTAATGAACAGGTCTAATAATTTTGTTAAAAATGCATTAGAAAGAAAACCAAGACAGGAAACCCGTGGAAGGCCACTAAAATCAACAAAAACCCTTACCACTACATAGTAACTTTGAGCAAAAAGGACCCATTTAAGTCATCGAAGGCTATTGCAGCCGAAATTGGGAATTCAGTTAGTGCTCCAACTATCCGAAGACGACTACAAGATGCCAACCTACCAGGAAGAATTTCCAGAAAAGTCCCACTTATGCGCAAAAAAATATCACCATGAGGCAAACTTTTGCAAGGGACCACAAAGACTGGGTAGGATGCACCGGGGAGAAAAAACGGAGAAACATATTATGGAGCGATGGAACCAAGATTAATTTGTTTGGAAATGACTGAAAGGAATGTTCGACGCCCCAACGGAAAGGAATTCCATCCACGGTTTACAAAAAAAAAACAGTCAAACATGGAGGTGGCAATATAATGGTATGGGGTTGCTTCTCCTGGTATGGCGTAGGTCCAATTTATCAGACTACGAACAAAATGAATGCTGAAGAGTACAAATCCATATTGGAAACAGTTATGGTACCGTATGCTGAGGAAAATATGCCATTACGTTGGGTATTTCAGCAAGATAATGATCCAAAACACACATCAAGGCTGTTATCTACATTTTTCGAGGACCAAAAAGTTGACGTTCTGAAGTGGCCAAGACAACCCTCCGACCTTAACACCCTTAAAAACTTGTTGGGAGGCTTAAAAAAAAAATTGGCGAAGCATTCATTTTCAAATAAACAAAAATTATCAGAAGGTGTCCAAAAACTGTGGTATGAGACACCAGTAGAGACCTGCCAGGCTCTTATTAAAAGTATGCCAAAAAGAATAGCAGTAGTGGCCAAAAATAGAGGTGGATACACTGGATACTAAGTAAGGAAATACTAATTTACCTAAAAAAATAATACAAAATGGAAATTAATATTTTTTTTCTTACCAACACATGAAGTGTACCTATTATTATGATCACACTGAAAACGTATCTGAAACACAAAAAGAATCTCTTTTATGTTATATTATTATCCTATGTTACAGATAAGTTTATTTTATTAAAAACAAATAGTTTAAGAACCAATGAGAACAAATATTAAGTTTGAAACAATGAATAAATCTTTATTTTGTTACCTTTAAGTCAGAGTTGATGTGTGTACCTATTAATATGATCAGGTGTGTATATGGATTTTATCAATACCTATCGATCGACCTAAAAAAAATATTGCCTCGCCCATAAACCGCCCAAAAACTGGCGCTCACAATATTAATGCTATAATACAAATTTAACTGAAATGTATGGGACTTGTCAATTCCTATCGGTCCAATAAAATATTCCTGAAAAGTAACTCTTTCGTCCAGTGTTATTGGGGTAAAGTTCGGTTTTCCGCACACGTGATGCGTTACATGCACGCATGTTGCACGTTGCACGTTGCCCGGCAAAAGTCAAAAGTTGCACTTAGCGGTGGCGCCGCCTTCGACCTCCCACCTTTTTATTTTCGGCGGTTGAAGGGGTCAGGGGTTGATGGGGTGGTACTTTCGGGTAGGCAGACAACAGCATTACCTTACCAAAAGTCTATTTTCGTTTGCAGGTAGTATATAAGTCGGATCGACGAAACGACTGTTCTATAGCTCCCGTAGGAGTGTTAAAAATAATATATATATAAAAAATGTAAAAAAATATGATAACTGTGGTGGTTTTTTAGTCTTGCGAATATCAATCTTTTATTAATTCATAGTTTCAAATAAAATGTATAAAAATTCGGACAACTTTATCATATAGCTGCCATAGAAACGATCGGATAATTAATGTCAAAATAATATGAAGAGCGATATTTTTCATTTTTGGTAAACATATACAGTATTAAAGTAAAATGGGATATTATCTTAAAGTTTCTGTAATTAGTATTTAGTTTTCTGAAAATCGGAAAGCCTTCAACATACAACGCTCCCACGGGAACGACATGCAAGGGTATAGAAACTTCGACATGCCGAAGTTAGCTTTCTTTCTTAGTTAATAACAACTAAAATTGCGTAAAACCCGAAAATTTGGTACTTTGACCAATTTTCTGGAAACTTTGACGTGATGAAAAGTTTCTAAGTTGGGTAACGTAGTCCAAAGGTAAAACCCTTTTAGATCTTATAGCGTTCAGTCTTGGGCTTTTTTGTTGTCGACCTGTATAATTAGGACCCATTATATGGCAATCTTCATTTTAATCGAATATCCCCATTATCTTTTACGTCGATGTAGAGTCTAACTGTTCGCGATGCAGTGCGTGATTGTCTGGAAAAGGACCCGGCGGAACGTAGCGAGGAGGACGTGGAAGTGCTGCTTGAGTTTACGCAGGGCTTGAAGGCGTTTACAAATATCACTTTGGCGGTACGACGAGCGCTCTGTTCCGTGATGGTATTCGCCGTGGTGGACAAGGCAGGAACCGTAGTCATGTCAGATGGTGAAGAACTAGACTCATGGTCGGTGCTAATTAACGGGGCGGTGGAAATCGAACATGCGAATGGCAGCCATGAAGAACTGCAGATGGGAGACTCCTTTGGCATCCTTCCCACGATGGACAAGCTGTACCACCGAGGTGTGATGAGAACCAAGTGCGACGACTGTCAGTTTGTGTGCATCACCCAAACGGATTACTACCGTATTCAGCATCAAGGTGAGGAGAATACACGGCGGCATGAAGACGAGCTTGGGCTCGTGGTTATGGTCACGGAGCTCCGAACCATCGGAGTCGGCTGTGACTCTGCTGGCGGTGGCGGATCGACAACAGGATCTTCGGCTTCGTTACATTTGAAACGCGGTCACGTGGTTATTCGTGGAACTCCGGATCGACTGCTACAGCAGCTGGTCGAAGAAAACTCAATGACCGATCCCACGTACGTGGAAGACTTTTTGCTCACACACCGCATTTTTATTCGTAAGCCGCTAGAGGTGACCAGCAAGTTATTGCACTGGTTTGACCTAGATGAGGTGGACGCGCACAAGACGCAAGAACTGCGAGATCGCGTAACTCGCGTGGTGCTTCTCTGGGTGAACAACCACTTTACCGACTTTGAGGCGGACTATGAGATGATGGAGTTTTTAGAAGTCTTTGAAACTCTTCTCGAGCGAAAGAAGTTGCTAAGTCAACTACGCCTTTTGCACATAGCATGCGCCGCGAAGGCCCGAATGCGCAACTGTACCCTTACTCGATCTTCACGTGACGAGCCGCTGAACTTCTGCATTGTAGGCGGCTATGAGCTTCGAGGCGTAGCCGTAGCTACCGGAAGCGCAACCGTGGGCATATACATTTCACACGTTGAATCGGGTTCTAAGGCCCAAGATGTTGGACTTAAGCGTGGAGATCAGATTCACGAAGTAAATGGACAGTCGCTGGACCATGTGACTAGCAAGCGAGCCCTCGATATCCTCACGGGTACAACCCACTTGAGTATCAGCGTGAAAAGCAATCTGCTTGGTTTTAAGGAGATAATGCAGGCTTTGGAGCATGGTGGATCCGCTGGATCTGGAAGTATTTCCGCAAGCAGCGGCAGCTTCAAGTCTTTGCGAAGCCCACGCCGTATCTGTGTCAATGATATTGCTAGGCTGCACGGTCGCTCTGAAAGCACCACCGACGAATTATCCAGCGCTAGCGCGTCAAGTCGGGCGCACATGGTACGCTTAAGTTCGGTGGATATGCTACTTGACCAGCCAGACTGCGCTCCACCGCAAACACCGCCTGTGAGTTGGAGCGGAAATATGGCCTCCAACTTCATGCAGCAGCTTCTGCAAACCGTTAGCAACAGCTCTTCTAAAAAGTCGTCGGGATCCTGTACCCCCTCAAATTCGGATCAGCAGGACACAAAGGGGGGTTTTATGACTTTGGCGCCCAAACGGCGTTTGCAGAAGGCCCTGGCAAAAATAAATATGCTGAATAAACAACATCACGAAAACAGCCTAAATGATTGCCCGGATACGCTGCAAAACAATCGCAAGTCAAAACTCTCTGCATCAACTAATGGCTGCACTATCAATGGGAGTGGCCGACTCTACCAGTCGCAATCAAATCCGGATTTAACTAGCCTCGATTATGAAGGAGGCAGTGAAGTTCTAGGGAGTGATCGCGGAAAGGGACAAGTAGTAAACTACCTGGGTGCCCACAATAATCGGCCGTCTGTATGCAGTACTTTAACCACAAACTCGACACACTCTCACCACCTTCCCGACTACCCGGAACACGTGCTAAAGGTTTATAAGGCAGACCAGACATGCAAGTACGTGCTCATCTACAAGGAGACAACGGCCCACGAGGTTGTAATGCTGACACTGCAGGAGTTTGGAATACACGATCCCAGTTCAAATTTTTCGCTATGCGAAGTCAGTGTAGGCGATGGAGGGATGGTAAAGCAGCGCCGGCTCCCCGATCAGCTGCAGAATTTGGCGGAAAGAATCAGCTTTTCGGCACGTTACTACCTCAAACTAAACGATAGTACCGAGCCGTTGGTTCCGGACGAACTGGCGTTAGAGCTAGTTCGCGAGTCTAGTGTGCACCTCCTGCAGCTGAACGCGTATGAACTAGCCATTCAACTGACTCTACAGGACTTCGCTAACTTTCGTCAGATCGAGTCCACTGAATATGTGGACGAATTGTTCGAGTTAAGGTCTCGCTACGGAGTGCCCATGCTTAGCAAATTTGCTGAACTGGTCAATCGTGAAATGTTTTGGGTGGTGAGTGAGATTTGCGCCGAGCACAACATTGTTCGCCGCATGAAGATAGTCAAGCAGTTCATCAAGATTGCGCGTCACTGCAAGGAGTGCCGAAATTTCAACTCTATGTTCGCAATTATTTCCGGCTTGGGACACGGCGCTGTGTCACGGCTGCGTCAAACGTGGGAAAAGTTGCCTTCCAAATACCAGAGGTTGTTTAACGACCTGCAAGACCTGATGGATCCTTCGCGTAACATGAGCAAGTATCGGCAACTAGTGTCAGCCGAATTGCTGGCTCAGCACCCCATCATCCCGTTCTATCCAATAGTCAAAAAGGATCTTACCTTTATCCACCTGGGAAATAATACAACAGTGGACGGTCTAATCAACTTCGAGAAACTGCGAATGCTGGCCAAGGAGGTACGTCTGCTTACCCACATGTGCAGTTCACCGTACGATCTGCTGTCCATCCTTGAGCTCAAAGGACAATCTCCATCTACCGCCCTATTCTCGTTGAATCAAATGAATGCCTCGCAGAGCAACGCTGCCGCCGGCACAGTTATCGCGTCCAATGCCGGTCAGGCAACTATAAAGCGGCGCAAGAAGTCTGCGGCGGCGCCCAACCCCAAGAAGATGTTTGAGGAAGCGCAAATGGTGCGTCGGGTAAAGGCATACCTCAACAGTCTCAAAATTCTCTGTGACGAGGACTTTTTGCACAAATGTTCTTTAGAATGCGAACCGGCGCACGGGTCCAATAACTCGGGCACCGTCTCGCAGGGCAACACCTCACACCGAAGCGGAGTTGGAGGCAGCATCAGCGCCGGTGGAGGTGGCGGGGGCGGGGGCAGCTTTAACCTCAATGCTGGCGATCAACTGAGCATTTACTCGCATACCAGCTCCAGTTCGGCACCAAATTCCTCACTTTCGTTACGTAAGAGGCATCCAAGTTCGCCTACTCTTTCAACAACAAGTTCGGCGAGTTCCACTAGCGACCATCAAAGGTTACAGACTAACAACAACGGTCCAAAGTTCGGCACAGCATCGCCGCAGGCAGTCAAGAAGATGCTATCCTTGTCAGAATCCTCAAAAATCCGCCCACACCAACCCTTTGTGCCGCGATACGGATCCGCTATTGGTGCAGCTATTCCGCCTCTACATCATATGCATCCAGCGCATGGTTTCAGCACACTGTCGGCTGGGGGAGTGATTTCGCCAGCGCCAAGTGTCATGCCAAGTTCGCACTGCACTTCGAGTCTTAGTCCCTGTTCCCATAGACGTCTAGCATCGGGAGGTAGGTGGATAAACAAATATTTTCAATAGATTTTATTCTTTAGACATTGTCTTATAATTTTTTTGTTATTTATCCCGGTCCCAGGCAACATATTACCCGCTCGCGCAGTCCATGAGCGATCGCACTCGGACACTCCGGTCCCGCCGCAGCCACTACCCTCGGTTGATCTATCCCTTGAGAGCAGTAGTGTAACTACATTTCGCGATTTACCGTTGCGCAAATCTAGAACTTCCGGTAAGTGTCCTGCATCAAAACAGTAGTTAAATAGCAACTAAATTTATGGTATTACCTGCTACTAAACCCGTATGCTAAGTATGCTTGTAGAGTACGTTAATTGTTTCTAAATACTTAGCCATTTTTAAACCGCCATTTTAGGCGAACGGATTTTTGGTTACTTAGTAAAAACACACACTAAGTGTAACTCTTTGTCTTTCGAGCCCCAAACTCCAAATAATTGTAGGATTGTTTTTCAACAGAGTTTTGGCCTAAGGAAGACATCGTAATAGACAGCTGCGGTAAAAATAAAAGTAGTGCCACCGCCCTATATCTACAGGGTGGCCCATCTAGCTGTGGCTTTTTAAACTACCTATTATTTCGACTTTTAAGTTTTCCCTGGAAAAAATTGGGAAATACTGAGAGTGAACTTCCAAAGTGGTGAATCTTCAACCGAAAGTGCAAAACAAATGTGCACAACATTAGGAAGATATGCGATTTATATGGATGCATAATTCTTTGTGGGGTCGTCAAGGATAAGTGTTACCAACTATCCAGAGACTAAAAGCACTGGTTTGAAGTCGCCGTTGAGGATCATATCGAAAATGCAAGCCCTCTCTAGGCCTGTCAATACTATAATTTTTAGCAACAGATGTCTATGACTATGCATTCTTTCTCCTCCATTAAAAAATTCAAGTTTTTGGAGTTTGGGTTTCCAAAAATAAAGAGTTTTAACTAACTAAATCAATAATTTCATTTTGATACGGTACAGGGAGGCAATATATTGTAATACTTTGATAAGTGATTTTTTAAACAAATCTTATTAGTTTTCAAAAAAATTATTCTTGTCGGACCGCTATTACTTAAATGTATATAAAGAATTAACTGCGTGATCAACAATGATTCTCTTGTAATCGATTTTCAAAGTTGGGGGTTGTGCTACGACTCGTATTAAAAAAAAAATTGGCACTTGAAATTAAAACGATTAGCCATTGTATAGTCTTATTAATTTGAGGAATACAGCGACAAAATATGCAACGTGCAACGAGACTTTAGGGAGCTTCCCAAATGTGGAAGCTCCTTTCCGTTTTGTACACATTTTCAAAGACAAGGACCTGTCCTTACAGAAGAAACACAGAACCCACCACGTAAATTCACAACATCTTCACTAGGTTTATCGAATTATACAATCTTAAGAAAAATTAGTTTATGTATGTTTAAATAGGAAACTACAAAATCATTTAATGAAGAAACAAAATATGACTGGCATAAACAAACTACAAAATCATTTAATGAAGAAACAAAATATGACTGGCATAAACATAATATAAATATATTTTTGATGTTTAAAGAGCTGTTTTATGACAGTATTGTTTAATTATCACAACTAAGGAAAAACTGGCTGTCGAAGTCGAATCAATAGTTCTTCTTACCGTCGTTAAACAAACACAACGGAGTGTGTTGTGAATTCTGCGTAACATTTCAGGTTCCGAAAGGAATTCACAACGGAGGCGACGGATATAGAAAAAAAAATATAAAAAATTTTTTTTTATTAAATTATACATTTAATGTAAAGTAAAGTCCAAGTTACAACTATAACAAAACACTTTCATACATCCCCTTAATTTGAAGTAATATACTTAGCCGAAAGCGGTTTATGCAAAAGTGGTAAGCAAAACGAGTTTCCCGTCGTCCAAAGTGTCCTAACTTACACAAAATAGACACTTTCATTAAAAACAAATAAGTTTTGTTTCTAATTGTCCAATTGGAAAATATACTTTTGATAATGTAAACAAAAAATATTTCGATTTAGCATCGCTTGTGACCGGTTGTGTTTATCTTGTGCTCTGTGATTTTTGTCAATTTCTCATTTATATCTGTGATACTGGTGCCTTGCTTTGTGACTTAGTCCAACTTAACCAGCCGTGCTTGTGTTTTAAATCGTGTGTTTATTTGCAGCATTTTATTTTTATTGTATCAATTTTAAGAAAACCAAACCCTGACAGGCTAAAAACTGTCAATTTTGTTATTGTAACTTCTGTACGCTGTGGTGCATTTATTTCAATAGCTTTTGTTGTTGTTTCCCATAACTTTCTGTAATCTCTCTCCCGTTGCTTGTCGTTTAAACTGTTGTCGTGTATATTTTGTATGTGTTTCGCAAGCCACGCTCAGTCGATACCCTGTAGTTCCACAATTGAGCTAAGTGCCCAATCATCACGAAGCCGACTGCGACGTCGGCAGAGAAGCCAGCGACGCCGGCAGAGCTGAGCGCAACGGCGGCAAAGCGACGCGCTCTCTGTCGGGTCCGCAAAGAGAACGCACAAAAAGTAATTTTGGGCTCTCCCTCTCTCGCCATGTCTCAGACGGAAAAGTGCGTGTGATGGGAAGGAGGCCCAGCAACTAAAATATATAGACTTTTGTGCACCCTTGCCTTTTGAATAATGCGACATTTGTTCGTAAATGATAAAACAACCATTTAAAATAATAGGTTTCTGTTTTAAAATATTTGTATTTCTTAAAAAAAATGTATAGGTTTATTAATATTATTTAATAATATGTGAAGTTTTAAGAATATATTTTTATAAACCGAATTGCATAGTCGGATATGTCTATAAATACCCTGCTTTTATGTGCAAGATGCATAGACCAAACTGGACATGCCAAAAAAACAGAACAACAACGGATTAGCGGAACCGTTGTTGTTGTTGCTTGTTGTTTTTCTGGAAGGCACGCGTCTTTTTTCGTCTTTTTCACTTGCGTTTACTTATGTGAAGGAGTTAGAATTGCACGCAATTACGTAGTTAAATAAAAAAAACCAGTGGTTTAAAAGTGATACCTATACGATTCCCAGGTAAGTCTGTCGCAGACCATTATTTATTTAATCAGTGAGAGTAAAAACAAGTTAATGTATATTAAAAAAATTGAAAATACAAGATTCCCAAAAAAACACGTGGCGGAAAAAAATAGCTGTGAAAAATTTTAATTTTTGACGTGAAAAACAACAAATGATGCATATAATAAACAAATGAATGAATCTGTGAAAAAATTTGAAAATCTTATTGAGTGCTAAGTTCCTTGGGACCAAAAATAAGAGATGTTTGTTTTTATACTTAACTTATGATTTTTGTATTAATAACATTAAAGCACAATTTTTATTTTTGTGTAAGTAAACAAACATGGCTATTTAAATAAAAATCTCAAACATCTCTAATTTTCCGTTCCTGTAAAAGTGGTATTTTTTCCGCATCTGCAAAATAAATAAATAATTTAATAAATAATAAAAAAAATACATAAATAATTTTTTACAACAAAATAAAATAAATCAAGTGACCGAAAACAAAAGTTTGCAAATTTCTTCTCGATATTTTTTTAATTTTCTTATATTTTTAGACAAGGCTGAAGGTAAATCTATAAAAAAATGGAAGGCTAAATCGTTCCATCTTAAGCATATTATCCGAGGAACTTGTTCTGTCCCACAACTTACTTATTAAGTAAGTTTTTATTGAGGCTGAAAGTAACTATTGTTTGTAAGTTTAATTTTTAAAAGACTTCTGGGATTTTTACATTGAATGCCAAAGATAACATTTCTTTTATTATAAATAAATCTTACAAATAACGATTACTTTCGGTCACTCGTTTTTATTCTCGTCTTGTTTTATTTTTAAAACTAATTTTTTTCTAATACTAGATGCAAAGTCGCTGCAGAAGGCAATGCGGTGCGTTAAAAACTTGAGTTGTACCAAAAAAAAGGCAACGCCGGCACCAGATGCTGAGGAGGAGGTGCCAGCGACCATAACACCGGAAACCCCCGAGCTCAAATTTTAAAATAAACAAATAAAAATAAAAATAAAAATTACAACTGAAATTTTTTTTGCTGCTAAGCGCTCAACGTGTGCTAAAAGTGCGCTTTTTCGCTGCTTGAATTAGCGCTCAACGTGTGCTGAATGTGTGCTTTTACCGCTGCTCAATCGAGCGCTCAACATGTGCTGAATATGTGCTTTTTCCGCTGCTCAATCGAGCGCTCAACATGTGCTGAACGTGTGCTTTTTCTGCTGCTCAAAAGGGTGCTCAAAAAAGCGCTCAATGCGTGCTATTTTTTTTTTTTAGCACTGATGAACCCTAGGACATGCCTATGTTAATTTAAGCACTTAGTTCCATACAAATTGTGCGCTCATTGAGCGCTCAGTGATGAGCTTTTTGCAGTGATTGAGTGCTCAATAAGCGCTGAATGGTACTGCAGGGTAGCCACTCTCTCGCGCTCTCGCAGGCTCTACGCGCTCTTATACTTTTTTGTTCTTGTGTGTCTACATTTTTATTGTTTGATCCCAATGTCAAAATAAGAGGTGTGTGTGTATGTGGGTGTGTTTTTATACCCGTTACTCGTAGAGTAAAAGGCTATACTAGATTCGTCGGAAAGTATGTAACAGGCAGAAGGAAGCGTTTCAGACCCCATAAAGTATATATATTCTTGACCGTCTGTCCGTCTGTCCGTATGAACGCAGAGATCTCGGAAACTGTAGGAGCTAGAATGTTGAGACTTTGCATGCAGATTCAAACGACTACAACACTAAAACCCGTCTAGCGCCCACATTTTTAAATATCTACCTACATGCCAAAAATTATTGAAATCGGACCACTTATTAAAAAGTTATAACCAAAGAATAATCAATATTTTGCAATCAATCGAGCATATCTCCAACCCTGTCGCACTCCCTTAGTAAAGGGTATCTAACAGTGGAGGCCATAAACTAAAGCAATTTCTCTAGTTTTTTCTTCAGCTGATAGAGATGTCAGATCGCCAAATACAGGTGTACGTCTTCTTTGCTTTGAGCACTTCATTAATCTCAATCGTTAAAATACAATACGAAAATATGAAATACGAATTCGTTTACTTCTTGCGAGTGTGTATTTGTGGGTTTTTTTTTTTAACGGAAAAAGTGGTTTGATTCCGATTAAAATCTATTTTTTATTTAATCATCATTTTCCAATCGGAAAAAATTGATTTTAATTTACAAACAAATTTATTTGGCTGCTAAGTGATTCAAAATGCTTAAATCAATTGAAAAGAAATGTATACGTAGCTAACGGGTTTTCCTCAGACATGTCCATAAATAATAATAATTTAAATCGTTTTAAAAAGAATGATAATAACGACTAGGCACAGGGACAATGGTGTAATATTGCAAAGGAGGTGAAATGGAGTAAACGAAATGGGGTATAGGGATTACGGCGAAGAGAAAGAAAGAGGCAAATATATATTATTGGTTAATTTAGTGTTAAATCCGCGGAATTAAAAATTGTACATTTTTTTAAATTATTTAAATTTATTATAATAATTTTAAGATGGCAAAATGGTGTTAAAATCCTTCCTACCACTTTTAAGAACAGTTTCTTAAAAAGGGACAAGGTGTTCCTATGGCAGATACATGATATAGTAGTCCGATTTGTATACCCGTTACTCGTAGAGTAAAATATTTGTCGGAAAGTGTGTAACAGGTAAAAGACAGCGTTTCCGACCCTATAACTTATATAAGTTAAAAGATGGTTTACATTTTTGTTAAAAAACTTTTTTATTGAGTTGGATTAAAACTAACTTTACTTAGGTTTACCAATTGCTATTTATAACAGCGCGTTGCTCCATCGCTGCCTCTGTCCCTGCCGATGTTGTCGATTCTATATAAATGAGGTCATTACCATTTGTGGCTATTTTCACCCGTTACTCAGCTAAAGGGACCAAAGGGAGATGGAGATATGGAAGCAGGAAAGCGAGATTATAATGCGCCACCTAACCGCGATCTCAATTTATGGGTATGTGGGCGGCAGTCAGATTTAAGCGTTATGGGCGTTAAACATTTTTTACTAGCATTACTAGCGGTTTATGGGCGTTAGAGTGGGTGTGGCATATTGGCGTGACAAACTGGCGTTGCGTACAAGGGTACGGAATCTAAATCTGAAATCCCAGCTCTCTTTCTATGATAGTTTCCGAGATGTCATCTTTCATATTTGCGATTTATTAAGTTTGTGGTCGTTAAATTGGGCGTGGAAATTGGATGGCGTGCTACCCCACTGACGATGATGGGCATACCGTTTCCAGGGCTACCCCTGTCTTTAGGAGCCAACTTCTGGCGTCTCCTTTATACACGCGCACCACTACATTCTCCAGCCTGTAGAACGCGCGGCCCTCAGTTGCCTTCAGCATGTTGCTGTATTCAAATTTTTGAGACTGGACGTAGTAAAAAAACTAAAATGTTGGGTTCAAACGACTTCCGTTTTTTATATTGAAAAATTCCATTCTACGCGACCCAGCTACATTTAGTTAGTTTATGCTATTATTATGAACGAATCCTAATTAACCATGGTAGACAATGTAAGACACCAAGGTCGTCCACATGCGTTACCCTATCTAACAAAAGACCACTTGGTGTACTGACACGAAAAAAGGTGATTACATTGCACTTAGAGCCAATTAAATTTAATTGATTGATATTGCACCATGTTTGAAATGCATGTGCGGATGGTTAAACCTCCAGCCTCACACTTACTTTATATATACTCGTATATCTGTTTCTTTATATTTATGGGACTACCCATGAATCTCAGCCATTGAAGGCGAACTTTTTTGTTAAGTTTCCACCAGAGCTCGCAAATAACTGTCGACCGTTTCTCGACTCTTTACTAAAAGACTCAGAGAGCAACCGATCTATGGGTTCTTGAATGAGCTCGCTTGCGATCAGAGCGAAACCGTTTTTTTTTTCTGTTCTGTTTTGTTCTGGTTGTCCCAATTCCGTTTTGTCGTGTTCACCCTGCAGTACCATTCAGCGCTTATTGAGTACTCAATCACTGAGCGCTCAATGAGCGCACAATTTCTATGAAAATGAGAGCTTAAATTAACATAGGCTTGTCCTAGGGTTCATCAGTGCTCAAAAACTAGAGCACGTTGAACGCTCGTTTAAGCAGCAGAAAAAGCACACGTCCAGCACACGTTGAGCGCTCGTTTAAGCAGCAAAAAAGCACATGTTAGGCACCTTTTCATCGCGTATCAGCAAATATATTTACAGTTTTATTTAATTTCTATATATATTTTTTTTATTTATTTAGATCTTTATTTTAAAATGTTGGGTCGGGGGTTCCCGGTCCTAACGGAGTCGTTGGCACCTCCTCGCCAGCATTTGGGGCCGGCGTTGCCTTTTTTTTGGTGCAGCTCAAATTCTTCACGCACCGCATTGCCTTCTGCAGCGCCTTTTTGGGAGGCTCCGAGGGCTCCACCAGAGCGATTGCATCTAGTATTAGAAGAAAAATTAGTTTTGAAAATAGAACGAGACGAGAATAAAAACGAGTGACCGAAAGTAATCGTTATTTGTAAGTTTTATTTATAATAAAGAAAATGTTATCTTTGGCATTAAAAGAAAATCACAGAAGTCTTTTAAAAATTAAACTTACAAATAAACTTAAGCCTAAGTTTTAGAAAACAAGAGAAGAAATTCTGAAATTTTTGTTTTCGGTCACTCGATTTCATATATTTTTTTGTAAAAAATTATAAAGAAAAACATACCACACATTATTTATATATCTTTGTATTACTTATTAGTTTTTTTTATTTCGCATTTGCGGGAAAACTAACACTTTTCCAGGGACTAAAAGTTGAGACTTTTATTTAAGTAGCCATGTTTGCTAACGTACATAAAAGTATAAGCTGTGGTTTAATGTTATTAATATTCATTTTTAACGAATTTTAACCACAAACATAATTTTTAAAAACAAACTTTTCTTATTTTTGATCTCTAGGAACTATGCATTCAATAAGATTTTACAATTCTTTCACAGATTCATTTATTTGTTTATTTACATATATGCATCATTTCTTGTTTTTTTCACGTCAAAAATTTATATTTTTCACAGCTACTTTTTGGGAGTCTTTTATTTTCCTTTGTTTTAATATACAGTTTGTCAAATAATTCTTTGCAAAAGGGAAAATGTCATTAAAATTCATTTTAAAGTTGTATTTTTATTAACAAGAATAGGATTTATTTAATTTTTTCTTTTATATTATGGTTAAGGTGCTTAATATCTACAACTATGAATAAAAAACAGAACATATTTCAGCATGAAACTTAGGAAAAAACAACAAAAACAAAAATTCAGAACATAATCAGTTGTCAATTAATTCTTTGCAAAATGTAAGCATTGGTTAAATTCGAAACGAAATCATATAAAATATAACCGTTATTTTTCTAATATTTAGTGTGGTGTCCTTTGGCATCCAAGACAGCATTCAGGCGACGAGGCATAGATTGAATAAGTTGATTTAAGTCATAATACTCAGGTATTTTCTTCCATTCCTCATGGATCGCTTTGATCAAAGCATTTTTATTGGTCGGACCGCGTTTAGCCACCTTCTTCTTTAATAAAGCCCACAAGTTTTCGATTGGGTTCAAGTCAGGACTCTGGGCAGGAGTGTCAATTACTTTGCTGCAGTTATACAGCAGCCAGTTCCTACAAATCCACGATTTGTGCTTGGGGTCGTTGTCTTGATAAAGCTTGTACTGAAGCTTATTTGGGTTTTGAGGGTTAATGAAGCCAAAATCAACGACGCTTTTGGTCAATTCTTTTTTCAAAATATCCAAATAAAATTCTTTGGTCATAATGTCGTTAAAAATTAGGAGTTCTCCGACGCCCTTGGATGAAATACATCCCCAAACCATTGCGGATAGCTTTCCAAACTTCACTGTTGGTATGATATTCTTCTGTTTTAAGGCTGTGTTGGGCTTTCTCCAAACCTTGCTGGGTCCATCATGATAGTACAACATTATTTTGGTCTCATCACAAAAAATCACGTCATTCCAGTACTCCGCCGGCCTGTTAGCATTGGCAATAGAAAATTTTAGCCGCCTATCGATGTTAATAGCAGAAAGCAAAGGTTTCTTTCTGGCTACGTGGGAAGAGTATTTGTGTGTGTTGAGAACTTTTCTGATGGTCTCGTGGCTCACTATTTTGTTGCAATCATTTTTTAAGTCCAGAGCCAACTGCCTAAGTGTAGTTTGCGGATTATTATTAATATTTTTCAAAATTTTTGAATGGTCTCGTCTGGTAAGCTTTGGTGGCCTGCCTGGAGAATTGTTTAAATGCAGACGGTTTTGTTTTTCCGCTCGATTAATTATGTTGTAAATTGTCCTTAGTTTAATATCAAACATAGTTGATAATTCCTTTGCCGTTTTATTATTGTAATAGTTGTAATAAACTAATTGAATAAGGTTTTCATCAACTCTTTTGCCAGGCATTGTTTAAACAGCGGATTAGGATCACTTGTGCACTTGTTAATAGTTAATTCGAAATGATCATGGGAGATAAGAACATAACAAAAACGAACGTGTTCATTTTTCTCGAAATTTAGTTACCGTTACTTTGTTTTGTGTCTTTCTTTAGCTACTGTTTACATTTTGCAAAGAATTAATTGACAACTGATTATGTTCTGAATTTTTGTTTTTGTTGTTTTTTCCTAAGTTTCATGCTGAAATATGTTCTGTTTTTTATTCATAGTTGTAGATATTAAGCACCTTAACCATAATATAAAAGAAAAAATTAAATAAGTCCTATTCTTGTTAATAAAAATACAACTTTAAAATGAATTTTAATGACATTTTTCCTTTTGCAAAGAATTATTTGACAAACTGTACATACATTAACTTGTTTTTATTCTCACTTTTTATCATAGCTTCCATGAATTTCTTAAAGGCAATAAAATTATACCATGGAATTTAAAATCTAGACATAGTCGAAATGTAAAAATTTAAATTGTAATATAACAAACGTAGCTTAAGGCCACAGTAGCTATAGCTACAATGAAAAGCATAGGCTATAGGTAATTTCTCAATTGCCTTTTAGCCTGAGAATAAATAAATAAATAAAATACTCTCACTTTTTAAATAAATATTGGTCTGCGACAGACTTTCCTGCGAATCGTATTGGTACCACTTTTAAACCACTGGTTTATTTTATTTAACTACGTTCATTGCGGGTAATTCTAACTCCTTCACATAAGTAAACGCAAGTGAAAAAGACGAAAAAAGGCGCGAGTTACGTATAACCCCACTTCACTTCCCACATATGTCCAAAACCCAATTTCTTCTTTACCACCTCTTAATAATAAAGTACAAGAATTGCTTAACTCATTAAATGCTAAATAAACAATATATTAAAGTAATACAGCAAACAGGAAATGCACAGGTTAACGATCTGGCACATGCCAACCAAAATAAGTTCTAAGAAAATATTAAATCCAAATAAGCAATATAACACAGTAAACAGGAAATGCATAGTTCATCGATCGTTATTAAATTCAGGCTAACTAGAGGCCAACGATCTTACACATGTCGACCAGAATAATTCGTAAGAAAACCTAATAAGCACTCCTGTAAACCTAAATTAAGTTTTCTTTAAAACATTATCAATAAAGAATATTCAGTTGATTTTTACCCACCAAACCCGCTTGACGTGTTTTACTTACAAATAATTTATTTTTTTTAAACTTCGCAACTCCTTAAACAAAATTCGCGTGCCTTCCAGAAAAACAACAAGCAACAACAACAACGGTTCCGCTAATCCGTTGCTGCTCTGTTTTTTTGGCATGTCCCGTTTGGTCTATGCACCTTGCTCATAAAAGCAGGGTATTTATTATGTCTATAAAACCGACTATGCAAATCGTAAATACAAATATATATTTTTAAAACTTCACATATTAATAAATAATATTAATAAACATATACATTTTTTTTAAGAAATACAAATATTTTAAAACCCAAACCTATTATTTTAATTGGTTGTATTTACATTTACGAAAGAATGTCGCATTATTTTAAGGGCAAGGGTGCACAAAAGTCTAGCTATTTTAATTGCTGGGCCTCCTTGCCTTCCCAGTCGTAAATGACAGCATTCCAGCATGCGTTCTTTCATTATGAAATGGCATCAAAAAGGTGTTCCGGAAGTGATGAGTCTGTCCATTCTTTTTACACGGGTGCGGGACAAAAAATAATGCACCCGTTGCATGCTTCTGGAAGCATATATCTGGAATGCACCTGGAAGTAACAAACTAAACACATTCTGGGTGTACTCTTTTTTAATGCACCTGGAAGCAACATACTAAACACCTTCTGGGTGTATTCTTTTTTAATGCACCTGGAAGCAACATAGTAAACACATTCTGGGTGTATTCTTTTTTAATGCACCTGTAACATGGACCCAGGAATGCACCTAATTTTCCCCAGGAATACATAAAACTGGATTTCAATTTCATATTTATTTTCATTTCAATATTCAAGAACGCAACTAATTTTTAATCGGAGTAACTCCCCTTCTGTACGGTGCTTTGGTGCTTCCTTCTTGTTTATGTACTTTTGTCATTTACGCAGTTCAGTCCTTGGTGTGCCCATTCATTTTTTGCGATTCTGAAAAATATAAAGCAAATTGAATATTATATATTTTGAAATATGTGTATATCCATTACAAATATACAATATGTTTATTTTGTATGTACAATTTACACACAAATAGTTATTATTTTATTTGTTTAATATGTTTTTAGTTTGAATGTTCAGTGTACATGTACTGTGTTATTTTATTGTGTTCATATTGAACTAAATTATCTACACTTTACTTACCTGTGAAAATATTGATGTAAAATTGGTGGCAGAAAGCAACAAACTTTTTCAAAACACGTGGCACGAACTTCACTTTTCAGAACTAAAAATGCAACTGACGAGAAATGCAAGAGACAAGAAAAACCGCTCGCTTCCTTGCATGTTCCCTTTTGTCTTTATTATTTGTTTGTCAAGAGAACAGTTCCGAAAAAGGACGATTGTAAAAAAATGGGCATCGGCAACCTTTGGGTTTGAGTTTGGTTTTTTTACATTCCCACTAAAATGCACGTGGACGCACTATATTGAAATACACCCAGATGGCACCCAAAAGACTGCCCCCAGCACGCACATTTTGCTGGGTAAATTTGCATGCGTGCTGTTTTGCGTAAAAAAGATACGACCCAGAACTTTTTCTTTCGGAATATGCTTCTGGATGCATTATTCTGAAAAACTTCTAGAAGGCACCGCAATAGAATGCACCCAGCACGCACATTTGCCTTGGAAAATTTGCATGCGTGCTGTTTTGCGTAAAAAAGGTACGCCCCAGAACTATGTTTTTTTAAAACACGTTCCGCAACTTACGACTGGGTTCACCCGCATTTTTCCAGCTGAGACATAACGAGAGAGGGAGAGCCCAAAAGTACTTCTTGTGCGTTCTCTTTGCGGACCCCGACTGAGAGAGCGTCTCTTTGCCGCTGCTCGTGATGATTGGAGGCTTATTCTTAATTGTGGAACTGCAGGGCAGTGAAGCAAAAGGTCTTTTGCGTATGTATTGGTTTACATTCACACGCATAGGCAAGCAAATCGTTAAGCGTCTGCTTTGCAGACGAAATATATTAATTGCGATCGTAAATTGAAATATTTGAAAATAAATTTAAATTGTTTTATTAAAGAAATTATATTATTTCTTTTTTACAACAACGGAAGTAAATGTCAAGACCGTTTGCTTTGAAATTTTCGGTCAATCGGTCTTTTGCTGACCCTTATTATGCGAGCGTTTCTCGTTCCGCTCTTTACGGAATGCTCGTTGAAAGAGCGACATACAAAGAGCTCAACGAAAAGTGCTCATCAGAAAACATAAATGAAGGCAGCAAGAGGCTCTTGCTCAGAGCGAGAGCGAGAGAGTATGACCTTTTCGGTCAACAGTTATTTGCGAGCTAAGGTTTCCACTATTAAATACATTAAGCTAAAATCTAAGCCAACATAGTTTTAAATGTTCACGCGCACCAGAGATACCAACATTGCTTTTAAATAACTGTGCAAGGGGACTATGGGGTAGCATTGCAAAGGAGCAAAGCAAAAAGGTAATAGGGGGAAGGGTGATAACGGTTTAGTTTATTGAGTGTTAAGTCCGAGGAATTAAAAAATGTACCTTTTAATAATTTATTTTACCATTTTAAAATGTTGTTAAAATCTGTCCTACCACTTTTAGGAACAGTATCTTAACCGCAAAGTCGGGGCGAGAAAGCTAGTTTGTAATAATTGCTTTTAGAACAAATTTTCTTGGTGATTGATTTTAATAAAGCGTTCAATTCTGTAAACCACGTGATACTATTCCAGAAATTAGAACTACAAGAGTATTTAAATTTTTTTTCAGAACACTCTTTAATACGTAATCTGAGTTACTTTAGATCAGTGGTCGGCAGCGGCCTATCTAGTGAGCATAGGGAAGTGTTCTGCCCATCCTCTGCTCGCTCACGTATAACGTACATGTTCGTGTGACTTCGGCATGGGTCTTCGGGTCATTTTTGTCTCAACTTCGGCGCGCTTTTTTGTTGCTGCGGCAGAGGATCTCAGTGCAAAGCAGAGAAACGTCTCGCTTCAGCACGCCGCGCGCAAACTTCGTGTTTGTTACACTCACACTAATGCAAGGCAAACTTGTGATGGTATGTGTGTGCCGACCACTGCTTTAGATGTACCACAAGGAAGTTACTTTGGTCCGATCCCTTTTACATTATGTACGCAAATGACTTTAAGTTATTCCTGTGATATAAAGAGCTCGCAGAGCTTAGCTTTACAATATGATCTAATGAATGTAAGGACCTTTCCTAGGCCAGGGACCGGCCAGCGCAACTCGATTACCCAAAGGATATAAAGCCGTCCGTTTCCGTATAATGGCGTGTACCATGTCCGCGTGGGAGGCCGGAAGGGATCCTTTCCAGCGCTGCTTAAAAGCGCAACACGGCAACGTAGCTGACACAAGCACCGCTCAGAAACCCACATAGACCCGAAAGAGGGTGGCCGAAATGGATCCTTTCTAGCGCGTCTCGTGGACAGTCAGGCCGCCGCGTTGCGCAGAGAAAGCTGCTCGCAAGCGCAACACGGTAACCCGGCTGACACGAGACACCGCACAAGGCTCCATATTCCCTCTTACTTAGACCCGTGGATGTTTCTCTTCCTTCTCATTCAGCTATTCTTACCCTCGCACTCAGACTAGTTACTGGATTTTACTAATTTACTTCGGGGAGCCTTTATTTGACGCTCCATGAGTGTAGGTCTCTCCACCTCCAGCGCCGAAAAAGAGAAATACCTCGAGGTGGCCGTTCATGCTGACCAATACTAGGAGTTTCAGCTGCGCGCAAGGCAAAGCAATTATTACAAACTAGTTTTCTCGCCGCGACTTTGCGGTTAAGATACTGATCCTAAAAGTGGTAGGACAGATTTTAACAACATTTTAAAATGGTAAAATAAATTATTAAAAGGTACATTTTTTAATTCCTCGGACTTAACACTCAATAAACTAAACCGTTATCACCCTTCCCCTTATCACCTTTTTGCTTTGCTCCTTTGCAATGTTACCCCATAGTCCCCTTGCCCAGGTCTCCTGTGATCATTTTTTGTTGTTTAGCTTTAAGCAACTCGTCGTTATTAAAACGACTTAAATTATTATTATTTATGGACATGTCTGTGAAAAACCCGTAAGTTACGTATACATTTCTGTTCAATTGATTTAAGCATTTTGAATGCACTTTGGAGCCAAATAAATTTGTTTGTGAATTAAAATCAATTTTTCCGATTAAATGGAAATTTATGGTTAAATAAAATTTAGATTTTAATTAAAAACAAACAACGTTTTCCGTTTAAAAAAAAATACCCACAAATACACGCTCGCATATTAGGTGTCAACGCCAATCGTAAGAAGTAAACAAATCCGACCTGTTCCTAATAGGATTTTTCTTTACTAACCGGCAATTGAAATTAGTTTTTGTAATTTTTTTTTAACGACTTCGGTTTATGAAATTCTGAAAGCAATCAAACCACCCGTTTTAAATATAATATATAATATTATTATTACCCGTTTGGCATCTCTATCAGCTGAGAATAAATAAATGCATGAATTTGATTTTACGCATTCAAGATATCACGCAATTTTTTTTAACATGCCGCTTCTCCACTTAGCGGCAATCCAGTTCAGTCGTATTTTATTTTACGAATGCCATTTATGAAGTTATCAAAGCAAAGAAGTCAGTACATCTGTTTTTGGTCATCTGGCCTCTCTATCAGCTGAGAAAAAATAAATAAATGAATTCGGCTGTGTCGCATAAAAACGTTCAATGTTAAGTAATTTTTTTTTTATTAATTTCTTAAACAAATATACTAACCTTCTTTACATATGAAAACAAACTTTCACACACACCATATAAGCAAAATATGATGTATGTATGTATGTATGTTTCTTTGCTTACATTGCAAAAAGTACAAACTCGGTTTCGCAAAAATGCTACTTATCAAAAAAAATTCTTTTCGCTGAACAAAGGTTTTTTTGTAATCAATTTTGATATTTTAAAGCCAAAGAACGATTGTTTTAACATGGAAAAAGTACATTTTTCGTTCAAACTTCTGCTATTTTCGCTGTAATCGACATTCTTCAGCGACGAGACACAAATAAACTAACGAAATGTTTTTAAATTTTCGATTTCAGATTAACCGTTCTGGAAATATTTTTTTTTATAAAATATTCCCAGAAATCGACATTTTTTTTCGTTATACAAGTGTACTAACAAAACCCCTTAAGGTTTTTACATAGATTCCTACTGCAACATTAAAAAAACTAAGTCCGCCACATGCACGTTATAGTTACGTTTCGTTTCAAATTGTAACTATTCTGCAAATGTGCCCCTTTTGTGGAATTGCTTCCTGTCGGTGAAATCCCACAATAAAGGACATAAGCTTGGATTTGGCGTCCTATTTGACCTGCACTAACCTCCTGCATCCGATTTTCGGGTTTTCCTTCCATTTTTAATTTTTAGTTTCCACATCGCCTTTGCACGAACACCGCCATTAAATTTCTTATTCATTGGGCCGCGGCTAACGCCGTTCATCGAAAATTCACTCGCGAAATCTGGTATTTTTTCTGGTATTTTTTTAGCTTAAACAGACCCGACGAAAAGCGTTAGCCGCATATTTGCCTCTTGCTCACTCCTATGGTTAGTTCGCGGTTTTCGTCGATCTGAGTACTAGGCTTAAAGCACAAACCCAGTAATGAATCATTGACATGGCGGAAAAAGTCAAATAAACAAAAACAATTAAGAACAAAATAAAATAGGAAGAAACCAAAAATAAAAACATTTTTACCTTTACCTAGGTACTGGGAATATTTTATACCTTTACCTTACCTAGATAAAAACGGAAGTACCTTCACCAACACTGGCATACGTATAACTAGTATTCGTAGTAGTATAGTTATAAGCAGCATTTTTAATGAAGTGCAACTACATTTAATGGCAAGTCTTAATGCTGAAATATTTTTTATGATTATAAAATTCTTTATTGTTATACTCAGAAATCGGGGTTCATATATATTCTGTATCCTCATTTTCGTCGACAAACATTTATACATCGATAATTGCACTAAAGACTCTGTTCCCTGCTTGCATTTGAAAAAATATAGTTTTTGGTGGTTGGATTGGGTTTGGTTGGTTGTCGGCTGTATAAAAGCGCACTCTTAAACTCAGGCATACTCGCGCCTCGTGGAGCTATGAAATGAATCCTGAAAAACGGTCACCATTTCACGGCCGTCTGAGACATATTGTTTACCATAATTTCACACCCAACAGGTTCCATCTCGTCTTGTGACAGCGGTTACGTGCACCAGCAGCATCATTATCACTTGCAGTACCAGCAGCCACAGTGCAGCTCGCAAAACGAGCCATCCCCACCGGTCTATACTGCAGCCGACTGCCGGTTGCTGCAGCAAATATCGAAAAACGCGGTCACCCTCAACATGAACAGTCCATGTCAGGGCACAAGTACTCCACCCAGCACACTCACACCCCGACCGACCAAGCCCATTGCTGCCATTCAGCTTTCTAGACCGCCGACGGCAACAGCATACATGCACATCCGCAGCCAATATCAGCAGCTCCAGCAACAGCAGTTATTGGCCATGCCACCTCCGCCTCCACCGCTATACAATTTGCCTCCCCTGGCTTGTCTCTACAGCCCCCACCAAGACAATACTGGCAGTAGACACCTAAACCACATGCATGGTAAGCTGAACTGAAACCAATACCAGATCGGTATCCAGTAAAAAAGCAAATGCAAAGCGGGAGTCGAGTCAGGTCTTTCTAAAAAGGGCGATACTGGGACTTGGGATATTTTTCACAAATTGACCTTGAAAAGGCTAATGATCAACACCACCTTTTTATTCTCTTATTTGTTTTACAGATAGCCCGCCAAATTTTATGGATAGCACCAAGTGTACCATATGCCCCATGCCACCCATGAATCAATAATAAATCAACATGATTGACCTGCTACATTCGTATTTAATTAATTGTAAGTACGCCGTTTTTGTTTCACAGGGTTTTAGAACACTGCATTAAGTTTTGAGCAACATTATTGAATACTATTTTAGGAATAAATATAATTGCAAAGACGAACGATTCTTACCAGTTACTAGATTAAAAGGGTGTAAGCACACACATTCTAGGGGATCCCGGAAGTTTGTTTGTTTGTTCCATATAATCTGGTATAATCTGGCTGGCGTCCACATTTTTGAAGATTTTTTCAGTGTACATTTGATTTTATGTCTTCATCGAAACATTACTCAATAAATTAAATTGATTAGAAACCGGTTTATGTATCTATAATATTTGAGGCAGTCTACTATAGCGTTCTTCCTCGTTTTTTGTTTCACTTTGTAAGAGGTTTAGTTTCATTTTAAAAAGTTCAAATTGCCCATAACTTTTTACTAATTTGTCATATACATAATGTGTGTTTCTAAATAATTAGACACTAAAACAATTTTTTTTTTAATTTCCTTAAATTTTTACTTATTATAGAGGATTGAAAGAACACATTATTATCTCTGCGAAAATATAGCCCCCGCATTTATGATCCCCTTAAGTTACCGTTAATTTTTCCAAATATAGTAAATTTTTTTTTATTTCTTTTTCGGCTATTTGTATTGTTTTACAATCATTGGGCTCCATCAATTTGTTCCGTTTTCAAAAAAAAGCTAGCAAATGTGACTTTAATTAAATTTATTTATTTATTTACTTTCAGCTTATAGAGTTGCCAAAACTTGTTAATCGTTCTGGTTTTTAATTTAACCAACAATAAAACACGGCCAGTCCAATCACGTTTTACCATTCAGTGGAGCAGCAAAAAAACCCCTTTGATTTGCGTATATGACCTATATGACTGTAGCAAAAATCTCATCGGACGAATTTCCGAATTTCCCCCAATGAGATTTTAGATACATCCTCGATTAACTTACAATTCACTTTTACTTAGAGGCCTAAGATTTATATTTTAATTTAGTTGAATTATTTTTAAACACTTTTCCCACGGCGTAGGAGTGGCTTTTTCTATTAAAAGAAAACGTCTGCAGGCAGACTTCCAATGCAGAAAGAATTTTCGTCGGCATTTACAAAAGTAAGATCAGAGCAAAATAATTGTAATTCACAGCACAACAACGAGAGGAGCCATTGATATTTAAACACAAAAAGAATCAACTCAAAGCTTTCTTTAATTCCATATGGGTAAACTCCTCTTAATTCTTGTATACAAGTAAGTTCTACTATATTCCTAATCCCTTACTCACTACAAAAAAATGAGAAACCTTCGCTCTAATTCCAAATACATATTTTTAAGCGCAAAATAAAGAAAGACAAAAATGTGTTTTAAAATTTTTTTTTAACATTTGTACTCAACAAAACTAAAAAAAACAAGAGTTGCAAACCAACCTAAACAATTATTAAAAACCTAGGAATATATAGACTAGCTTACAGAAATGAAAATAAATCATCAAAGTACAATTTCCGAAACACAAATAAGTTTGTAAAAGACAAACCTGAGACATGCGAAAATTATAAATAATTATTTATTAATAGCATTTTGCTCACGCTAAGGGAAACTCAAAAATAAATATTTGTGTGTATAATTACAGCTTAAACATAGAAACTATATTCAAAAAATCTCTATGTATACATACAAATCAAAACGGAAATCAATTCATGTTTTGCGGAATACAAGAAAAATACACTTTAAATCAAACGATTTGCAAAATATATGAACACTGTATTTTCTATTTCTAAGTTAGTCTAAATACCAAATTGTTTTTTAGGGCTTTGAAGTAAAATATTTAAACGTAAAATTAAATTGTAAACTGTATAAATAATAAAAACAGTGTATTTTGTTTGGTTATTTTGTTAAATTATTGAAGCGAAAATATTTTTTAATATAATTATTTTTTAACAAAAGTCTTCTAGTTTGCGTACTGTATTGAAGAAAAACTAATCAAAGTCGGAATAAAAAACGCAAAAGTAAAAGGGTATTTTGCATTCGTTGGAAACTATGTGACTATGCAGAAAGAAGCGTTTCCGACCCTATAAAGTATACCAACCTGTTCCAGTTTTCACTCGGAAGTTAATTCGTTAAAATTGATAGGTCTAACTTTAACATAAGACAATTTCCCTTGTGTGATAAATTTGTATACCCTTGCAGAGGGTATAATGATTTCAGTCAGAAGTTTGCAACGCAGTGAAGGAGACGTTTCCGACCCCATAAAGTATATATATTCTTGATCAGCATGACTAGACGAGTCGATCTAGCCATGTCCGTCCGTTTCTACGCAAACTAGTCTCTTAGTTTTAAAGCTATCGGGCTGAAACTTTCCCAAAAGTCTTATATCTTTTGCAGGTAGTATATAAGTCGGAACCAGCCGGATCGGACAACTATGTCTTATAGCTCCCATAGGAATAATAGGAAAAACAAATTAAAAAAAATTATATCTTTGGTGTTTTTTAGCATATAACCTCCTAAGCTTGGAAATAACATTTTTTATTTAGTTTTGAATTTCGAATTTAATTTTATCAAAATCGGAAGACTATATCATATAGCTGCCATAGGAACGGTCGTAAAATTGGTGGAAAAATAATATGAAACAAATTATAGCTTCGGTGTTTTTTCACATATTATCTTATACTATTGGGAATATAATTTTTTGTTTTTTTAAATTTAATAATTATAGCTGCAAGGGTATATAAGCTTCGGCTTGCCGAAGCTAACTTCCTTTCTTGTTTTTATTGAAATTCGCTTTTGGTTTGATTAAAAGCCAAAAAATAAATGCTAATATTTTTGATACATTATGGTGTACCATGCATACCGTTTGTAAAATTAAAACCGCTATAAGTTTTAAATTTGTTTTTTGTGTTTATTGTCTAATTTTATAATAGCAATTTTAACAAAAATGAATTTTTAATTAAGACTAAGCCTGTGCAATTGTTATTGTAACTTTATGCTGCTCGTGCAGTTTGTTGTTGTTTCCCATTTCCTTTCGTTAAAACTGTTGTGTGTATTTTGTTTGTGTTTCGCAAGCCACGCTCAGTCGATAGCTACCCTGCAGTACCATTCAGCGCTTATTGAGCACTCAATCACTGCAAAAAGCTCATCACTCAGCGCTCAATGAGCGCACAATTTGTATGGAGCTATGTGCTGAAATTAACATAGGCATGTCCTAGGGTTCATCAGTGCTCAAAAAATAGCACGCATTGAGCGCTTTTTTGAGCACCCTCTTGAGCGCTTTTTTGAGCAGCAGAAAAAGCACACGTTCAGCACATGTTGAGCGCTCGATTGAGCAGCTGAAAAAGCACACGTTCAGCACATGTTGAGCGCTCGATTGAGCAGCTGAAAAAGCGCACGTTCAGCACATGTTGAGCGCTCATTCAAGCAGCGAAAAAGCGCACATTCAGCACACGTTGAGCGCTTAGCAGCAAATAAAATTTCAGTTGTAATTTTTATTTTTTTTTGTTTATTTTAAAATTTGAGCTCGGGGGTTTCCGGTGTTATCGGGGTCGCTGGCACCTCCTTCTCAGCATCTGGTGCCGGCGTTGCCTTTTTTTTGGTACAACTCAAGTTTTTAACGCACCGCATTGCCTTCTGCAGCGCCTTTTCGGGAGGCTCCGAGGGATCCACCAGGGCGATTGCATCTAGTATTAGAAAAAAATTAGTTTTAAAAATAAAACAAGACGAGAATAAAAACGAGTGACCGAAAGTAATCGTTATTTGTAAGATTTATTTATAATAAAAGAAATGTTATCTTTGGCATTCAATGTAAAAATCCCAGAAGTCTTTTAAAAATTAAACTTACAAACAATAGTTTTCAGCCTCAACAAAAACTTACTTAATAAGGCACGGGCGAAATTTGGGTAGTCTGAGCCTCTTCTTGTTTTGCCACCCTCCAAGTTGTGGGACAGAACAAGTTCCTCGGATAATATGCTTAAGATGGAACGACTTAGCCCTCCATTTTTTTTATAGATTTACCATCAGCCTTGTCTAAAAATATAAGAAAATTAAAAAAATATCGAGAAGAAATTTGCAAACTTTTGTTTTCGGTCACTTGATCTATTTTATTTTGTTGTAAAAAATTATTTATGTATTTTTTTTATTATTTATTAAATCATTTATTTATTTTGCAGATGCGGAAAAAATACCACTTTTCCAGGGACGGAAAATTAGAGATGTTTGAGACTTTTATTTAAATAGCCATGTTCGTTTACTTACACAAAAATAAAAATTGTGCTTTAATGTTATTAATACAAAAAATCATAAGTTATAAAAACGAACATCTCTTATTTTTGGTCCCTAGGAACTTAGCACTCAATAAGATTTTCAAATTTTTTCACAGATTCATTAATTTGTTTATTTATATGCATCGTTTGTTGTTTTTCACGTCAAAAATTAATATTTTTCACAGCTATTTTTTTTCCGCCACGTGTTTTTTGGGAATCTTCTATTTTCAATTTTTTTAATATACATTAACTTGTTTTTACTCTCACTGATTAAATAAATATTGGTCTGCGACAGACTTACCTGGGAATCGTATAGGTATCACTTTTAAACCACTGGTTTATTTTATTTAACTACCTTAATTGCGTGCAATTCTAACTCCTTCACATAAGTAAACCCAAGTGAAAAAGACGAAAAAAGTAGCGTGCCTTCCAGAAAAACAACAAGCAACAATAACAACGGTTCCGCTAATCCGTTGTTGTTCTGTTTTTTTGGCATGTCCCGTTTGGTCTATGCATCTTGCACATAAAAGCAGGGTATTTATAGACGTATCCGACTATGCAAATCGGTTTATAAAAATATATTCTTAAAACTTCACATATTATTAAATAATATTAATAAACCTATAAATTTGTTTAAGAAATACAAATATTTTAAAACAGAAACCTTTTATTTTAAATGGTTCTTTTATCATTTACGAACAAATGTCGCATTATTCAAAAGGCAAGGGTGCACAAAAGTCTATATATTTTAGTTGCTGGGCCTCCTTCCCATCACGCGCACTTTTTCGTCTGAGACTTGACGAGAGAGGGAGAGCCCAAAATTACTTTTTTGTGCGTTCTCTTTGCGGACCCGACTGAGAGCGCGTCGCTTTGCCGCCGTTGCGCTCAGCTCTGCCGGCATCGCTGGCTTCTCTGCCGACGTCGCAGTCGGCTTCGTGATGATTGGGCGCTTAACTCAATTGTGGAACTGCAGGGTACCGTACCGCGCTCCCTCGCTTTCGCAGTCTCTATGCGCTCTTATACTTCTGTGTCTACGTTTTTATTTTTTGATCCCAGTGTCAAAATGAGTGAGGTATTTACAATTCTTTGCATTTTTTTATTTCAAAATTTATAAATAACTTTTCACATTTTTAATATATAAATTTAAAAACTTAAAAAAATGGGTCTCTTTTGTTCAAGAAAAGTTTGTCAGTTTGTATCGTCACCTAATGACGTTTTTATTTACTGTCGACTTTGCATACATTCTAAATGTACTGGACTTGTTGGCAGAGTAAAGGATTGATCTGCGCGTTGGTTTTTCGTGGACTTGTGCTTCTTGCGTTGTAATAGACCGTGATTTGAATGTCTACGTGGTGCTGACCACTGATCGCTTTAAGAAACTTTTAAAAAAGCTTATAAACGTAGTTGCTGATTTCAAAGAGTTTAAGACCGACCTTGATAATAAAAAAATGTCAGTTGAATCACCTAAACGCAATAAGACAGCTTCTTTAATATCTTTGGGAGTAAAGGCATCAGTCCCGAGTCCCAATTTAGTTTCGAGTATTTTTAACCAATCGGTAACGGCAGCTATGTCGGCATCCACCGGCGCTGGGGGCCTAATTCTTCGCTGCCGGCAGTACCCATAGGTACCGAAAGCTCTGGTGAAGTCCCTGTTCCCGCTAGTCAGCCTAAGAGGCCAAACTCCACGGAGCTTTCTGTGCCTACAGGTGAAGTTAGCTCTATAGGAGTCAATATTCTCGACAATTAGACGAACGATGTTCAGATTGTTGATGGCGGATGGAAGAGACTCTCGGTTGTTTTATTTAGGAAGCAATTTTTTGTGTCTCGCTTAATTCCTGAAATCCCATCTGCAGAAGCTTTGTAATTTATACATAAGGAAATTCCATCTCAAAACATCACAGTGGAAGACTTTAATTTGTTTGTAGGATATCTTCATTTAAAATATCTGCTTCTCCTGAAGTAAATAATGTACTAAATTCTTAAAGTTTTTGGCTTAATGATAAATTGGTCATTAAAGAATTTGTTCCCAACAGATGGAGAACTAATAATAGGCTTTCCGCGGTAGTACCTGCGCGAAAAATCTGAGCAGTTTATTTTTGGCCTATCAAATGTTATGCTGACTCCTTTGCTTTTTCTGAAGACGTTCTGGCCCTTACTGAGACTTGGCTGACACCAGAGATATTAGACTCTGAAGTTGGTATTAAACTGATCTCTCTCTTCGTGGGGGGTGGTTTTCTTTGTATTCCTTTTTACTTTATTTCTACAACTAATAAATATACATTTAGAAGACAGATGGGCGTAAGCTGCATATGTTGTGCGGTACGGCCGCAAAGCAATGCTTTGCACAACCGCGGCAGCTTATGTGTCCAGGCATCTCCTCTCTTTCTCAGCTATCCCGAGTTTTCGCATTACAGACGCGGCGAATTTGGTCGTCGCGTTCCACTTTATTTGGCCTCTTAGTATGGTTGGCACTAGCGTGCTGGGGCTAGTGCTGACACCGGTCGCTATTTCCAGGGCGGTCCTGTCCTCTACGAACCACGCACTCGAATAGGACGTGGCGTGCGTTCTCCTCGATTCCAGAGCCGCAGGATGGGCATCCGTCACTCGTGTCGTGTCCGTACTTCATCAGGTACGACCGGAAGCATCCGTGCCCACTCAGGATCTGGGTCAGGTAGAAGTCCACCTGCCCGTGTCTCCTTTTCAGCCAAGGACTCAAGACGGGAATGAGATCGTGGGTCCAGCGTCCAGAGGTGTGTGTGTGTGTGTGTGCTGATTGCCGTTACCTCTACTTTAACATCAGAGAGAATATACTTTCTTAATCCCATTGACAGAATTCGTTGGTGTTAAAGTTTCTTTGAAATCTTTTTCTATTTATGTAACTTGTTCTTATATTCCACCTGGTTCCGACTTAAAAATTTATGAGCAACATTTGTCTGCAACAAAAACTGTTCTATTTCATCTCTCCGAAGGGATCTCTTGATTGTTTTGGGTGATTTCACTAGCCGAGTCGATTTAGACATGTCCGTCTGTCCGGATGAACGCTGAGATCTCGGAAACGCCCACTCTAAAGCCCACAAACCGCACAAACCTGTGGCGCCCTCAATTTTCATGCTAGATGAAAAACTTTAGCTAAAATGTATTTGTCCTGTTAATACCTATCGACTAATCTAAAAAAAGTTTGCCACGCCCTCTCTAACGCCCACAAACCGCATAAGCCTGTGGCGCCCACAAACCGCATAAGCCTGTGGCGCCCACAATTTTCATGCTAGAAAGAAATGTTAAAAAGTTTGCCACGCCCACTCAAACGCCCATAACGCCTAAATCTATCTACCGCCCACATAACCATATATCAGGATCACTAGCCGAGTCGATCTAGCCATGTCCGTCTGACCGTCTGACCGTCTGACCGTCTGTCTGTCCGTCCGGATGAACGCTGAGATCTCGGAAACTATAAGAGCTAGGCTATTGAAATTTGGCGTGCAGATTCCTGCACGGACTGCCACGCCCACTCTAACGCCCACACACCGCCCGAAACTGTAACTTCTACAGTTTTGATGCTAGATAGAAAATTTTAACTGAAATGTATTGTTCTCATCAATACCTATCGATTGACCTAAAAAAAAATTTGCCACGCCCACTTTAACGCCCACAAACCGCGAAAACCTGTGACGCCCACAATTTGCATGCTAGATAAAAAATTTTAACTGAAATGTATTGGTGTCGTCAATACCTATCGATTGATCCAAAAATAAATTTGCCACGCCCACTCTAACGCCCATAACGCTTAAATCTGTCTACCGCCGGTAGGTGGCGCATTTTAATCTCGCTTTGCTGCTTGCATATCTCCATTTCCCTTTGAGTAACGGGTATCTGATAGTCGAGGTACTCGACTATAGCGTTCTTCCTTGTTTTTATTTTTTTTTGTTTGTTTTAAAATTTGAGCTCGGGGGTTTCCGGTGTTATCGGGGTCGCTGGCACCTCCTTCTCAGCATCTGGTGCCGGCGTTGCCTTTTTTTTTGGTACAACTCAAGTTTTTAACGCACCGCACTGCCTTCTGCAGCGCCTTTTCGGGAGGCTCCGAGGGATCCACCAGGGCGATTGCATCTAGTATTAGAAAAAAATTAGTTTTAAAAATAAAACAAGACGAGAATAAAATCGAGTGACCGAAAGTAATCGTTATTTGTAAGATTTATTTATAATAAAAGAAATGTTATCTTTGGCATTCAATGTAAAAATCCCAGAAGTCTTTTAAAAATTAAACTTACAAACAATAGTTTTCAGCCTCAACAAAAACTTACTTAATAAGGCACGGGCGAAATTTGGGTAGTCTGAGCCTCTTCTTGTTTTGCCCCCCTCCAAGTTGTGGGACAGAACAAGTTCCTCGGATAATATGCTTAAGATGGAACGACTTAGCCTTCCATTTTTTTTTATAGATTTACCACAAGCTTTGTCTAAAAATATAAGAAAATTAAAAAAATATCGAGAAGAAATTTGCAAACTTTTGTTTTCGGTCACTTGATTTATTTTATTTTGTTGTAAAAAATTATTTATGTATTTTTTTTATTATTTATTAAATCATTTATTTATTTTGCAGATGCGGAAAAAATACCACTTTTCCAGGGACGGAAAATTAGAGATGTTTGAGACTTTTATTTAAATAGCCATGTTCGTTTACTTACACAAAAATAAAAATTGTGCTTTAATGTTATTAATACAAAAAATCATAAGTTATAAAAACAAACATCTCTTATTTTTGGTCCCTAGGAACTTAGCACTCAATAAGATTTTCAAATTTTTTCACAGATTCATTCATTTGTTTATTTATATGCATCGTTTGTTGTTTTTCACGTCAAAAATTAATATTTTTCACAGCTATTTTTTTTCCGCCACGTGTTTTTTTGGGAATCTTCTATCTTCCATTTTTTCAATATACTTTAACTTGTTTTTACTCTCACTGATTAAATAAATATTGGTCTGCGACAGACTTAGCAACAACAACAACGGTTCCGCTAATCCGTTGTTGTTCTGTTTTTTTGGCATGTCCCGTTTGGTCTATGCATCTTGCACATAAAAGCAGGGTATTTATAGACATATCCGACTATGCAATTCGGTTTATAAAAATATATTCTTAAAACTTTACATATTATTAAATAATATTAATAAACCTATAAATTTGTTTAAGAAATACAAATATTTTAAAACAGAAACCTTTTATTTTAAATGGTTCTTTTATCATTTACGAACAAATGTCGCATTATTCAAAAGGCAAGGGTGCACAAAAGTCTATATATTTTAGTTGCTGGGCCTCCTTCCCATCACACGCACTTTTCCGTCTGAGACATGGCGAGAGAGGGAGAGCCCAAAATTACTTTTTGTGCGTTCTCTTTGCGGACCCGACTGAGAGCGCGTCGCTTT
Source organism: Drosophila suzukii (assembly GCF_043229965.1). NCBI lineage: Eukaryota > Metazoa > Arthropoda > Insecta > Diptera > Drosophilidae > Drosophila > Drosophila suzukii. The sequence continues at coordinate 3,994,222 of NW_027255896.1, read as the reverse complement.
GCCGCCGTTGCGCTCAGCTCTGCCGGCGTCGCTGGCTTTTCTGCCGACTTCGCAGTCGGCTTCGTGATGATTGGGCGCTTAACTCAATTGTGGAACTGCAGGGTATTTATAGGCTTTACTAGATTCGTCGGAAAGTATGTAACAGGCAGAAGGAAGCGTTTCTGACCCCATAAAGTATATATATTCTTGATCAGGATCACTAGCCGATCTGGCCATGACCGTCTGTTCGTATGAACGCTGAGATCTCGGAAACTGTAGGAGCTACAAAATTGGGATTAGGCATGCAGATTCCATAGCTTCTTGCGCAGGCCAAGTTTGTTTCAGCAATGTGCCACGCCAACTCTTACGCCCACAAACCGCCCAAAACTGTGGCGCCCACAATATATATATATATATTTGCGCTAGATAAAAAATTGTAACTGAAATGTATTGGTCTCTTCAATACCTATCGATTGAACCAAAAAAAGTTTGTTTTTTAAAAAAATTCAACAAAATTACTAAAAAGTTTCATATCTTAAATGCGTAAAATAAAAAGTGGACCGAATTCATACTCGTAGAGTAAAAGGGTATTCTAAATTCGTCGGAAAGTCTGTAACAGGAAGAAGGAAGTATTTCCTACCCTTTAAAGTATATATATTCTTGATCAGCATCACTAGCCGAGTCGATCTAGCTACGTCCGTCTGTCAGAACGCTGAGATCTCGGAAACTATAAGAGCTAGAATGTTGGGACTTTGCATGCAGATTCAAACGACTACAACACTAAAACCCGTCTAGAGCCCACACTTTCAAATATCTACCTACATGCCCAAAATTATTGAAATATAACCAAAGAATAATCAATATTTTGCAATCAATCGAGCATATCTCCAACCCTGTCGCACTCCCTTAAGCTGAGTGAAGGGTATCTAACAGTGGAGGCCATAAACTAAAGCAATTTCTCTTGTTTTTTCTTCAGCTGATAGAGATGTCAGATCGCCAAATACAGGTGTACGTCTTCTTTGCTTTGAGCACTTCATTAATCTCAATCGTTAAAATACAATACGAAAATATGAAATACGAATTCGTTTACTTCTTGCGAGTGTGTATTTGTGGGTTTTTTTTTTTAACGGAAAAAGTGGTTTGATTCCGATTAAAATCTATTTTTTATTTAATCATCATTTTCCAATCGGAAAAAATTGATTTTAATTTACAAACAAATTTATTTGGCTGCTAAGTGATTCAAAATGCTTAAATCAATTGAAAAGAAATGTATACGTAGCTAACGGGTTTTCCTCAGACATGTCCATAAATAATAATAATTTAAATCGTTTTAAAAAGAATGATAATAACGACTAGGCACAGGGACAATGGTGTAATATTGCAAAGGAGGTGAAATGGAGTAAACGAAATGGGGTATAGGGATTACGGCGAAGAGAAAGAAAGAGGCAAATATATATTATTGGTTAATTTAGTGTTAAATCCGCGGAATTAAAAATTGTACATTTTTTTAAATTATTTAAATTTATTATAATAATTTTAAGATGGCAAAATGGTGTTAAAATCCTTCCTACCACTTTTAAGAACAGTTTCTTAAAAAGGGACAAGGTGTTCCTATGGCAGATACATGATATAGTAGTCCGATTTGTATACCCGTTACTCGTAGAGTAAAATATTTGTCGGAAAGTGTGTAACAGGTAAAAGACAGCGTTTCCGACCCTATAACTTATATAAGTTAAAAGATGGTTTACATTTTTGTTAAAAAACTTTTTTATTGAGTTGGATTAAAACTAACTTTACTTAGGTTTACCAATTGCTATTTATAACAGCGCGTTGCTCCATCGCTGCCTCTGTCCCTGCCGATGTTGTCGATTCTATATAAATGAGGTCATTACCATTTGTGGCTATTTTCACCCGTTACTCAGCTAAAGGGACCAAAGGGAGATGGAGATATGGAAGCAGGAAAGCGAGATTATAATGCGCCACCTAACCGCGATCTCAATTTATGGGTATGTGGGCGGCAGTCAGATTTAAGCGTTATGGGCGTTAAACATTTTTTACTAGCATTACTAGCGGTTTATGGGCGTTAGAGTGGGTGTGGCATATTGGCGTGACAAACTGGCGTTGCGTACAAGGGTACGGAATCTAAATCTGAAATCCCAGCTCTCTTTCTATGATAGTTTCCGAGATGTCATCTTTCATATTTGCGATTTATTAAGTTTGTGGTCGTTAAATTGGGCGTGGAAATTGGATGGCGTGCTACCCCACTGACGATGATGGGCATACCGTTTCCAGGGCTACCCCTGTCTTTAGGAGCCAACTTCTGGCGTCTCCTTTATACACGCGCACCACTACATTCTCCAGCCTGTAGAACGCGCGGCCCTCAGTTGCCTTCAGCATGTTGCTGTATTCAAATTTTTGAGACTGGACGTAGTAAAAAAACTAAAATGTTGGGTTCAAACGACTTCCGTTTTTTATATTGAAAAATTCCATTCTACGCGACCCAGCTACATTTAGTTAGTTTATGCTATTATTATGAACGAATCCTAATTAACCATGGTAGACAATGTAAGACACCAAGGTCGTCCACATGCGTTACCCTATCTAACAAAAGACCACTTGGTGTACTGACACGAAAAAAGGTGATTACATTGCACTTAGAGCCAATTAAATTTAATTGATTGATATTGCACCATGTTTGAAATGCATGTGCGGATGGTTAAACCTCCAGCCTCACACTTACTTTATATATACTCGTATATCTGTTTCTTTATATTTATGGGACTACCCATGAATCTCAGCCATTGAAGGCGAACTTTTTTGTTAAGTTTCCACCAGAGCTCGCAAATAACTGTCGACCGTTTCTCGACTCTTTACTAAAAGACTCAGAGAGCAACCGATCTATGGGTTCTTGAATGAGCTCGCTTGCGATCAGAGCGAAACCGTTTTTTTTTTCTGTTCTGTTTTGTTCTGGTTGTCCCAATTCCGTTTTGTCGTGTTCACCCTGCAGTACCATTCAGCGCTTATTGAGTACTCAATCACTGAGCGCTCAATGAGCGCACAATTTCTATGAAAATGAGAGCTTAAATTAACATAGGCTTGTCCTAGGGTTCATCAGTGCTCAAAAACTAGAGCACGTTGAACGCTCGTTTAAGCAGCAGAAAAAGCACACGTCCAGCACACGTTGAGCGCTCGTTTAAGCAGCAATAAAGCACATGTTAGGCACCTTTTCATCGCGTATCAGCAAATATATTTACAGCTTTATTTAATTTCTATATATATTTTTTTTATTTATTTAGATCTTTATTTTAAAATGTTGGGTCGGGGGTTCCCGGTCCTAACGGAGTCGTTGGCACCTCCTCGCCAGCATCTGGGGCCGGCGTTGCCTTTTTTTTGGTGCAGCTCAAATTCTTCACGCACCGCATTGCCTTCTGCAGCGCCTTTTTGGGAGGCTCCGAGGGCTCCACCAGAGCGATTGCATCTAGTATTAGAAGAAAAATTAGTTTTGAAATAGAACGAGACGAGAATAAAAACGAGTGACCGAAAGTAATCGTTATTTGTAAGTTTTATTTATAATAAAGAAAATGTTATCTTTGGCATTAAAAGAAAATCACAGAAGTCTTTTAAAAATTAAACTTACAAATAAACTTAAGCCTAAATTTTAGAAAACAAGAGAAGAAATTCTGAAATTTTTGTTTTCGGTCACTCGATTTCATATTTTTTTTTGTAAAAAATTATAAAGAAAAACATACCACACATTATTTATATATCTTTGTATTACATATTAATTTTTTTTTATTTTGCATTTGCGGGAAAACTAACACTTTTCCAGGGACTAAAAGTTGAGACTTTTATTTAAATAGCCATGTTTGCTAACGTACATAAAAGTATAAGCTGTGGTTTAATGTTATTAATATTCATTTTTTAACGAATTTTAACCACAAACATAATTTTTAAAAACAAAGTTCTCTTATTTTTGATCTATGCACTCAATAAGATTTTACAATTCTTTCACAGATTCATTTATTTGTTTATTTACATATACGAGTATGCATCATTTGTTGATTTTCACGTCAAAAATTAATATTTTTCACAGCTACTTTTTGGGAGTCTTACATTATCCTTTGTTTTAATATACATTAACTTATTTTTACTCTCACTGCTTACAAAAATATTGGCTTGCGACAGACTTCCCTGCGAATCGTATAGGTTTCACTTTTAAACCACTGGTTTATTTCGTTTAACTACGTTAATCGCGGCTAATTCTAACTCCTTCACATAAGTAAACGCAAGTGAAAAAGACGAAAAAAGGCGCGTGTTTTCCAGAAAAACTACAAGCAACAACCACAACGGTTCCGCTATTCCGTTGTTGCTTGGTTTTTTTGGCATGTCCCGTTTGGTCTATGCACCTTGCTCATAAAAGCAGGGTATTTATTATGTCTATAAAACCGACTATGCAAATCGTAAATACAAATATATATTTTTAAAACTTCACATATTAATAAATAATATTAATAAACATATACATTTTTTTTAAGAAGTACAAATATTTTAAATCCCAAACCTATTATTTTAATTGGTTGTTTTAACATTTACGAAAAATGTCGCATTACTCAAAAGGCAAGGGTGCATGAAAGTCGAGATATTTTAATGGCTGGGCCTCCTTGCCTTCACCCGCATTTTTCCAGCTGAGAAATGGGAGAGGGAGAGCCCAAAAGTACTTCCCTGCAAGCATTTTCTATCGCGGAAGGCACTATTAAGTGACTTCTAGAAGATGAAAACGATCGTCCGCGATATCGCATTCGGATCGCGGAAGTGTCTCCCTTCGGGAAGAAATGTGCCACTTCGGCGACACTTCTCGAAGTCACTTCTGCGTTACTTCTGGAAGTGTCGCCGAAGTCACTTCTGGAAGTGTCGCCGAAGTTACTCCGAGAAGTGCCGCCGAAGTGGCACATTTCGTCCCGACGGGAGTCACTTCCGCGATCCGAATGCGATATCGCCGAAGTAACTTCTGGAAGTGTCGCCGAAGTCACTCATAGAAGTGCCGCCGAATTGGCACATTTCTTCCCGACGGGAGTCACCTCCGCGATCCGAATGCGATATCGCCGAAGTAACTTCTAAAAGTGTCGCCGTAGTCACTTCTGGAAGTCACTCCGAAGTGACTTTACATTTGCTTGTAGAAGATATCTAGAAGAGTCTTTCCCAATTGGAAAAACTTAATAAAAACATAGTATTTTATACTTTCAATATTTTGCATTTATTTTGTGTATAAGGGCTTTGTCCGCTTGTATACACGGTCACTGGCATGTAGGAAATTTTGCTGATCAATGTTATTTAGGTCCAGCTCCGTCGACATAAGAATTTTATTAATAACCATTTCTAAAGGAAACAGAAACAAAAATTATTTTTGGTTCAGTCAAGGTAAGAATAAACTAGAAGACATTACCTTTTACAATGAAGTATGTTGAGAATCGTTGGATCCGCAGTTACACGCCAAGTAATGTCCACAGCTAGCTTGTCCGTAAATAGCTTTAAATAATCGTACAGCTCACGATAAGCACGTTATTTCGCACCCTTTGTTGAGGGGGATATTTAAATATGTTAAGCAATCAATAACATTTAGAAAAAACAAAGCAATATTTTTAAAACGCACAAAATTGATACAAAATTGCACTGTACACAGACAAATTGCGCAACGAAATGACGCTCGGACGAAAAATAATAGCGTAGGTCAAAAGGAACCAAAAAATTTTCAGAAAAAAAGGGGTAACGAAAAATTACCGCGACGTATTTTTATGGCTTGTTTTTTTCCATTAATTTTGTTTTTGTAAAATGTGTACTATCGTCTTTCTATCGCGCAGAAGTGTCTCAGAAGTTACTTTTTCGCGATCCCGACCCTTTTTGTTTTTGTAAAATGTGTACTATCGCCTTTCTATCGTTCAGAAGTGACTTAGAAGTTACTTCTACGCGTTATATGTATATTTTGTTTTTGTAAAATGTGTTCTATCGCCGTTTTCTCGCGCAGAAGTGTCTTTTTGTTTTTGTAAAAAGTAAAAAGTTACTTCTACGCGACACGTGTATATTTTGTTTTTGTAAAATGTGTACTATCATCTTTCTATCGCGCAGAAGTTACTAAGAAGTGACTCCTGGACGACAGGCGATAGAAATATCGCCCTTTTGCTTGCAGGGTTATTGTGCATTCTCTTTGCTGACCCCGACTGAGAGCGCGTCGCTTTGCCGCCGTTGTGCTCAGCTCTGCCGGCGTCGCTGGCTGCTCTGCCGACGTCGCAGTCGGCTTCGTGATGATTGGGCGCTTATATATTATATTGTGGAACTGCAGGAATATTTATAAAACTCAGAAATAATTATTATTATCGTTCAAAAATTAAAAATTAATGATCATTGCGAATTCGAAATGGTTATCTAATTTGTAATCAATTAGTATTCTTCATTTCATTTCGGTCGTGAATTCGTTAACATTGTCGAACATTGACATTTTGTTTCTTGTTTGTGTGAGTAATTTGAACGGGGCAGCTCGACGATGTGAGTGTGGCAACCGCTGTGGTACGGCACAGGCTGTACCCGTTACCATAAAATATATATATATTCTTGATAGGGAACACTACCCGAGTCCGTCTGTCCGTCCGTTTGAACGCTGTGATTTTGGCAACTATAAAAGCTAGCATTTCTGGATAAAGCACGCAGGTTCCAAAGATTCTTGCGCAGCGCAACTTTAATTCGGCATTAGCCAGTAGATAATAATGGAAAGCGTAATATATATATATAAAAAAATGTAAAGTACGTAAAATGTTAAAAGTATATTTATTTTCAAGTTGGTAAGCTGAGTAACGGGTAACCTAATAGTCGAAGAACTCGAATAGTCGAACGATCTCTCTTGCTTAAATTGCAGTAAGCTGTAAGGCATTGTTGCTATGTTCCCGACATGGACCTTGGCCGACATTAAAAAAAAAAATATTATTATTTCATAAAAATGTTCTTGCAACTTTTGGCAAAAATTTGTTGGCGATAAGCCGCAACAGCCGGCACTTAAGGAACAATGCTGGCATTTTTGACCACGGCAGTAGGTGACCATTAATAAAAGCGGCGAAAGATCATGATGTGAGATCATGTCGTTTGAAATTTTTTTAAGGAAACTGAGATCGTTTTGCAAAGTAGAACTCAACCAAAAGAGTTTTAGTTTTTGAATAAACTTTTTTGCAAACTTTAATCAACTATGTGAAGGGGTAAGAGCAAGAACGTGCACCCTACCTGGCAAAAAAATGCTTGCAACATTTAGCACAAATAGCACCGGCAGGGCAGCAACTAGGCGCGTCAGCCATTTAACAGGACCTCTATGCACATGATCCGGAGCTGACACGCTAGAAGAAGCAAAGAGAAAAAAAGTTGTAAGATCCTTGGGTCAGCAAAATTGAAAACAAGAAAGTGGTGCTCCAATTATGTAGAGTTACTTAAATATATTCCAAAGAGCAAATTTTCTAATTATACGATAACAACTTAAGGGATAATATGAAACACCAAGGAAAATAAACTCCAAGGACGCGTAACACCATTCGAACACTCGAAATATGTGTTCCGACCTAGCAAAAATATTTGATTCTTTATGGTTATTGTGCACAACAACTATGGCGGCAAAAATATATATATGCAACGGTTATGGCAGAAATTGCTGGATTGGGGCACGTGATTGGACAAGGGGGACACAAACCACTGTAAAGCATTTTGTCAGCGCCGTGCAAATTGTCGCGTGGCACGAAACAAAAATTTCCCAGGTTATAGCTGGGTGCGGCCTTGCTGGTTGAAGAACTAGCAGCAAGGATTGAAGGGGATCTGAGGATAAAGATCAATAAAATAATATATTGGACTGCTTCAAGAATGGATAAACGCAATAGAATCAGTTTTTCACACCGTCGTGGCGAACAGAATCTACCGGTTGTACGAACTAATAAATGCGGGGCAATGGACAACAGAACAACAACAACAACAAAGGAATGTAAGCAAGTATCTTGTTTTATAAACTAAGGTCGCCGACTGGACAACTGAGGTTAACCACCATTGACCGCTTATTTTATTGTTAAAAATAACAGCATGGATGCTGCATTAATAACTAGACAAGGCAGCCAACGACAAGCAGGACCGATAACAATGCGAAGGCATTTCAAAAGATCATGCAACGGATTCAAGGAATAGTATTTCAGTCTACAATAACTCAGATGCAAAATAACAGATGTTTAGCAGTCACTTGATACAAGTTGAAACACTGATTGCTTGTTATTAGGTCAGCATCACTGACAACAAGAATGTAAACAAAGGATTCCTGAATTATCTATTTTGTATGCGTGCATGTATGGATAAGCTGAAATAAGCGCATTCAGTCGCTGATCTCTCGGCTCATCTTGCATTCGCTCGTTATCGTTTTCGCAACTCAAACGCATCGCTGCAGAAATAAACTCTTAGTTAAAATCACAAACTCTCGGCTTTTCATTTAGCACCGTTCCGGCATCGCATACGTTTTGTTTAAAATTCGCTTAGAAAAGTGGCATAAATTAATGCCTTCTTGAAACATTTGTGACCCCGACTTGATCGTGAACGTGTGTTAGAGCTAAGCAAATATTAAATAACGTTTTAAATATTATAAGCCCCTCTTACACAAGTCGGTGTTAGGGCCACACACACAAAATCAATTTGCATCGTTTTACACGGTATTCGCATATACCTGCATACATACACTCAGAAAAAAACCCGTTTTCAGCGTTCTTGATTTCAGTATTTTCGATCTCAAAAGTGAGCCAAGATCGACTCATACTAAAAATCATAAAATCGTCTTCGAATTCTTCTCGGTTTGCGAACGGGCTTTTGAGAATGGTCGATCTTGATTTCGGTATGAATCGTTCTCGGTTTCAACATCGCATCGATCTCGATTTCAAAAAGAACCGTTCTCGGTTTCAACATCGCATCGATCTCGATTTCGGGAAGAACCGTTCTTGGTTCCAACATCGCATCGATCTCGGTTCCAGAATCCTTTCTCAATAAAAATGCTAAATTATTTCAATTTATATATATTTTACAATATAATGTCATTATATAGTCTATACACATGGAGGGAGGCGTTACAAAGTAGGACAAACTATAAATGTAGTTTCTTGATGGATTTTTACAACGTACGATCTTAAATGATAATTCTACTTCAATTTTTTTTAATAAATATAAACTTTACCTAAACTTATTTTGGGAATTAAAAATTGCTTACTTTAAATAACATAAAAATATTCTATTTAAACCTCCTTCCACTCCGTCAACCCTGAAAAGCACACGAAGCCCAATCGGTGGGATGGCGTCTTTAATTTCATCATTATTTATGTACTGAAGGCACTCGAAGAAACTTCGGCACCTAAAACAAGAAATGATTCTTATTAATACTGTACAAAAATATACCCTTTATATTTATGTCGTGCTTAAGATGGCTGCGAATAACAATAACAATATATTACATATGAGTTATGTTTTTTGTTTCAGGATATATTAAAAAAACCGATTTTTATTTTAATATATAGCGGAGTTTTTATTGGTTAAGTTCTTTCAAGTTTGATTCCCAATCTTAAACTGATTTTACAAAATGCATTATTCTTATAACTATGGTTCTTAACGGTGACAGCGACGCGAGCAGCGAAAGTGGACTTTGATTAAGATTTTTGATTGGTCAAATCTGTGGCTCGATGAAACGGTTTCTAGGCTGCATCTTTTGTTTAATTAATTCGGATTGGCCAAAGCTTTTATGCTGACGAATTGGTTTTCAGGCTGGATCCTTTGTTTAAGAGTTTGAATATTGTTTATGTCTCGTCGTCGATAAGGGCGTGAGAAGTGCCGTCGATCGAAGGCGTGGGAAAGATTTGTGTCTGAGGGGTTAAATGTTTATGTCGGATTGATTTGAATAATTGCGATAGTAGGCTCTGGACTTATGTTATTGACAATTGGAATAATGGGTATTTAGGGATATACAGGTTGTATGTTGGGTTTGGTATCCAGGGTATTTGCGTATACTTCACTCGCCCCTCCTTTAGAAGATTCAACATCCTTGTTGAATTTAAACGAAATTTCTTTTTTGTTGGCTAGTCGCCTACAGGTAAATATGATGTAAGTAGTAATGCTTAAAAGTATAATTATAAATGTGGTAAAAACAATCGACTTATAAATTGATTCTTGTTTTTGTTGATAGGTAATAGAATTTTTAAGTTTTAACAATCGTATTGGTTCATATAAAGTAATATTAGTGCTAGATAATATAATTTTGTATTCTCTTATAATTTTTGAAGTTGTAATCTTAATGTCTCTTATTTCTAAAGTACATTGACCTAATTGTATTATATTGTTTCCCTGAATTGTTTTGTTGAACACTTCACAATCTTTATTAATTTGTGTCTCTTTTAAATTATAAGTAATAATGATGTTAGGCTCAATATATTTTACAGATTCATTTTCTGATACAAAAGTGTGTTGACATTTAGCAAATTGATTAGTAAGGATTTGAGAGATACATTGATCAGTGATTATAAATTTTTGGTCTAATATATTTGCTAATGAATTTGGTGAATTTTCCAAGTAAAATACTTTCTTTTCGTCATTTACAAAATATTCGTAATTATCATTTATATCAATTTGTCCGCCCATATAATCTGGATATTTAATAATTCTATATTTTTGTATTTCTTTAAATGAAGTGGGTATATAATAAAAGTGTCTTTAGTTTGACTGCTTAACCAAGCTGAAGTTTTGATTGATAGTAATTTTTCTTCGTTTATGTTCTCTAACTCTTCATGTTTAAGTATTTTAGGATTAAATATTCCAACTTTTGTTAATTGTAAACTCATTTGTAAATCTTCAATGTATTCTAGGAATATATTTAAGGAATATCTAAAAATGTACAAAGCTTTTTCTTCTTGTATATCTTTTACGAGTTTGTTTATATCTTTTGATTGTTCATTTATTAATTGAATTATTTCATTAAATTCTTTGTTTTCAATTACCATTTCTTGTAAGTTTTGTAGTTTATCCTCCAACTCTTTTTTATCATCTTCAGTTAATGTTCCAAATAGGTATTTGTGAGCTGTCCCTAAAAAGTTAATTAATCCCCGTTTTTGTCTCGATGATGAAGTAATTCCCTTAATTTAATGTTTTAATTGTTTCAATGTTAAGGCAATGTCTGGTACGTTTTTAAATTGGTTTTCGTATTTTATAAATTCCTGATATGTTTCAAATATTTTAGTTTGATTTATTTTAATTATATGATGTTCATATTTTAGAGGTATTTTTATAGTCCCTGTGTTCAGAAGTAAATAACCGTTGTTCGAAGTAATGGGTGTAATGCTAATTTGTTGAGCTGTTATCAATGGTATTTTCGTCCATGACACTATCATGATCAATTTCATTATCAGAATCAATACTGTCAATTTCCCTGGAATGAGGAGAGAGTATTTGCATTTTAGCTTTTTTAAATTTGCTTAAATTATAAGTAAATTTAAATTATAAGTAATAATGATGTTAGGCTCAATATATTTTACAGATTCATTTTACCCGTTACTCGTAGAGTAAAAGGGTATACTAAATTCGTCGGAAAGTATGTAACAGGCAGAAGGAAGCGTTTCCGACCCCATAAAGTATATATATTCTTGATCAGGATCACTAGCCGAGTCGATCTAGCCACGTCCGTCTGTCCGTCTGTCCGTCTGTCTGTCCGTCCGGATGAACGCTGAGATCTCGGAAACTATGGGTGCTAGGCTATTGAGATTTGGCGTGCAGATTCCTGAGCTTCTTACGCAGCGCAAGTTTGTTTCAGCACAGTGCCACGCCCACTCTAACGCCCACAAACCGCCCAAAACTGTGGCTCCTACAGTTTTGATGCTAGAATACAAATTTTAACTGAAATGTATTGTTCTCATCAATACCTATCGATTGACTCAAAAAAAAGTTTGCCACGCCCACTCTAACGCCCACAAACCGCCCAAAACTGTGGCTCCTACAATTTTGATGCTAGAATAAAAATTTTAACTCAAATGTATTGTTCTCATCAATACCTATCGATAGACCCAAAAAAAAGTTTGCCACGCCCACTTTAACGCCCACAAACCGCGAAAACCTGTGACGCCCACAATTTTCATGCTAGATAAAAAAATTTTAACTGAAATGTATTGATCTCGTCAATACCTATCGATTGGTTAAAAAAAAAAATTTACCACGCCCACTCTAACGCCCATAACGCTTAAATCTGTATACCGCCGGTAGGTGGCGCATTTTAATCTCGCTTTGCTGCTTGCATATCTCTATTTAGCTGAGTAACGGGTATCTGATAGTCGAGGTACTCGACTATAGCGTTCTTCCTTGTTATTATTAGAATTATTGTTGTTACCCCAATTTCTATTTGAGTCGAACCTATTCTGTCTCTGCTGGTTGTTGTTATATTTGTTTTGATAATTGTTAGTTTGGAATCTACCCCCTTGGTTATTATCTGAATGATAGTTGGGTTTTGCATGTTTTAAAATCTTAAACTTAACTTCATCATCTTCCTGAGAGTTTTGGAACATATACGAACGATTATTTATGGGCTTATCTTCAAAGATTCCTACAGCTTGGGCAGCTTGTTTTAATTTAAGAGGAGACGAAATATCAAATTTACTCAACATAATAAAAGTTTTGATTGGTAATTTTTCACGAATCACTTCAGCTAATGTATCACTCATTGTCCTCGAAACTAGGACTGTGTTTGATGGATTATTGGTCAGTTTACAACAAATTCTACTTGTCTGTTCTTCTAATTCTTCAACAAATTTACATAAGCTATTTTTATATTTAGTCTCACGTAGTTCTGCTATCATTCGATGTGGAGGTGTTGCGCTGTTGAACTCGCTGATAAGTAGGGTCCTCAATTCCTTCCAGTCCTGTGGCTTGTCGGTGATCCGCAGTTTTCAACCTTATGAGCTGTAGACAAACAATTTGTGCATGCTCCTACTTGAATAATGGCTTGGCGCCGTACTTTGGGGTCCATTTGCTGGATACGGCTACATGCTCTAAGATTATGTTGTCCTAGGTGACAAATCTTACAGCTCTCTTCGTTTTGAACTGACTGATGGCGTAGTGTTGATGTAGGTTGAGCGCTTATCGTCTCCAGCATGCAAGCGCGCCGCTCAATAAACGTCAGTACACTCCATAACGTTGGAATTTCCGTTGGTGCATCCGCTGAATTTTCTAGAGCAGTTAGAGACTGCTGGTCTAGATTTCTTCTGATAAGAAAACACAGGATTGGATCCCAGGATTTTGTGCTGATATCGAGGTTTTGAAGAGTACTCATTGAGTTTTTTATAGTGTCATGTAATGCCCTTAGTTGGCGCGAGGAACCGTCTATAGGCGTATGGTCAATAATTTTTGCTATGGCGGCGAATACTAGTATTTTGCCGTTCTGGTACCTGGCCTTCAACCGCAACCAGGTGTCGTCATAGCCACCCTGTGAGAAGGCTGTGTCTGTCAACACGTTTCTCGCTTCACCACGAAGCGAACTCTGTAGTATATGTAGTTTTTGACTGGCCGAATATGGTTTATTATGTACCAATTCCACAAAGAGATCATGGAACCGTGGCCAGTCTAGATACTCGCCGTTTAGGCTCATTGGCGAGTCGTTTTCTCGAAGCAGGTTCATTTCGTATTCCTCGTATAATGTGTGGAATTGGGCTAGCTCTGCTTCTGCCAGAGCTGCGGCCCCAGGTGTGCTATCCAATTCGTCGTGGGCTTGCCTCAGTAACGCCCAATGGAGATCCAGGTGCCTTTGTAGGGCTGGGGTGACAGTTGGGGCGTTCGAGGCTAATGTTAATGACGACTCCAATTCGTTGCATCTTCTCTGCAACTGTCGGATCACCGTGTCAATTGCGGAATCTCCTTTGACTTGATCTCTTGTTGTAAGCTTGATGTTGGCCGAAGTTCGTCTGGGGGCCTTCGGAAGCCCGCTTCCAGTCGTCACGTTGTCCAGAAAGATATTCTGATATTTTTCGACCAGCTCCTTAAGTGCTACTAATCGTGAAGAGTACTCACTTCCAGTGGGTAATGCAGCTTGCTGGACTTCTTCATCTAGGTCGCAAAACTGCTGCCAGAGATCGTTTAACTGATTTAGCTTACCGGAATAATAGCCGTCTCGGAGGCGTCGGTCGGCAGAATCCTTGCCATAATTCTTAATGAGCTGTTGGATTTTCCCTTGCAGATCGTTTTGGGTGTCTAGTAATCGATTGTGTAAATCGATTCTTGTGTGACTTGTTTCCTCAATGAATGAAGTAGATATATTGTGTGTCTTGGAAACAACGAATCTTGTGAAGCTGGATTAAGCTGAGTATCCTGTGAAGCTGGATGGAGCTGGGTATCCTGTGAAGCTGGATGAAGCTGAAGTTCCTGTGACGCTGGAAGAAGAAGCGTACCCTGTGAAGCTGGATGAAGCTGAAGTTCCTGGGACGCTGGAAGAAGAAGCGAATCCTGTGAAGCTGGAATAAGCTGAAGTTCCTGTGACGCTGGAAGAAGAAGCGAATCCTATGAAGCTGGATTAAGCTGAAGTTCCTGTGACGCTGGAAGAAGAAGCAAATCCTGTGAAGAAAGATTGTATTGTTGAACGTTGATGCACTAAGAGCAGTACAAACAAGTGGCCCAAACGACACCAAGCACGTGCTTGTTACGCGCGGGCCCATTTTTATTTCGGGCAAGTACGGTTCGCGAGGAAGGTACATAGAACAAATAAAGACAGGACAAAACATAGATCAACAAGATTAAAGCAAATGAGCTAAGATTTTAGTTTTTAGTACAGGGATAGAATTTGAGGAACAAATTAAATGATATAAATTGTTATAATTATTAGATAGAACGCGAAAGGGCTCATGCTGACTAAAATTTGATGAACATCGTGGCAAGTTGATAGGATGGTAGTTTCGCATTAGTCTAACAGGAACATTGAAACTTAGGCGGCTTACCAAATCTACAGAATCAATATCGCCTCTGATAAGATTATTCATAAAACAAGGAAGAACGCTATAGTCGAGTACCTCGACTATCAGATACCCGTTACTCAGCTAAATAGAGATATGCAAGTAGCAAAGCGAGATTAAAATGCGCCACCTACCGGCGGTATACAGATTTAAGCGTTATGGGCGTTAAAGTGGGCGTGGACCAATCGATAGGTATTGACGAGACCAATACATTTCATTAAAATTTTTTTATCTAGCATGAAAATTGTGGGCGTCACAGGTTTTCGCGGTTTGTGGGCGTTAAAGTGGGCGTGGCAAACTTTTTTTTGGGTCAATCGATAGGTATTGATGAGAACAATACATTTCAGTTAAAATTTTCTATCTAGCATCAAAACTGTAGGAGCCACAGTTTTGGGCGGTTTGTGGGCGTTAGAGTGGGCGTGGCACTCTACTGAAACGAACTTGCGCTGCGCAGGAATCTCAGGAATCTGCGTGCCTAATCCCAGTATTGTAACTCTCATAGTTTCCGAGATCTCAGCGTTCATACGGACAGACGGACATGGCTAGATCGACTCGGCTAGTGATCCTGATCAAGAATATATATACTTTATGGGGTCGGAAACGCTTCCTTCTGCCTGTTACATACTTTCCGACGAATCTAGTATACCCTTTTACTCTACGAGTAACGGGTATAAATAGTACCAAGCATAATTCTACGGCTTACTAGAGTAGGCAAATTAATTAATAGCAATCTACTCGAGTAAGAAGGCAACCCGACGTTTTGATCCCAGTTCAAACCTTGTAAGGCAAAAAGAAGAAATTGTTCTGTACGGACTCAATACGGTCAATGTGCACTTGATACTGAGGACTCCAAACGGAAGAACAGTATTCTAAATAAGGACGGACAAGTGAGGTAAATAATAATTTGGTAGTGTATGGATCATCAAATTCTTTAGACCAACGCTTTATAAACCCAAGAGCACTCATAGCTTTATTTACAGTAGAGGTTATGTGGGAGTCAAATTTAAGTTTAGGATCTAGGAGAACACCTAAATCGTTTACTGAGTATATTCGGTCCAAGGACATGTTCTGAAGAGAGTAACTCATGAACGTTGGCGTGTCTGACTGCAAGCAGAAACCAGATTCAATTTTATTATATATAATCGATATAATAGTCGATTTAGCGTCGCTTGTGACCGGTTGAGTTTATCTTGTGCTCTGTGATTTTTGTCAATTTGTCATTAATATCTGTGTTACTGGCGCCTTGCTTTGTGTCTTAGTCCAACATAACCAGCCGTGCTTCTGTTTTAAATCGTCTGTTTATGTTTAATTGTCTATTTTATTGTAGCAATTTTAGCAAAACCTAACTCTGTTTTTAACCTGTGCATTTTGTTATTGTAACTTCTGTACGCTGCGGTGCATTTGTTTCAATAGCTTTTGTTGTTGTTTCCCATAACTTTCTTGTAATCTCTCTCCCGTTTCTTGTCGTCTCAACTGTTGACGTGTATATTTTGTTTGTGTTTCGCAAGCCACGCTCAGTCGACAGCCACTCTGTCGCGCTCTCTCGCTTTCGCAATCTCTTCGCGCTCTTATACTTTTGTGTTTTTGTGTGTCTACATTTTTATTGTTTGATCCCAGTGTCAAATTAAGTGAGGTATTTATAATTCTTTTGATTCTTTGGTTTTATAAATAACTTTTTTTCTTAAATTTAAATACTTTAAAATGGCTCTTTTTTGTTCCAAGAAAGACTGTCAGTTTGGATCGTCACCTAATGACGTTTTTATTTACTGTCGTCTCTGCAATACAGTCATACATCCAAAATGTACTGGACTTGTTGGCAGAGTAAAAGATTTTATTGATCTGCGTGTTGGTTTTTCGTGGACTTGTGCCTCATGCGTTGAAATAGACCGTGATTTGGATGGCTATGTTGCGCTGACCAATTATTATTATTATTTATTAAGGAGGAGTCCCTGTTTCTGTTAGTCAGCCTAAGGGGTCAAGCCCTACGCAGCTTTCTGTGCCTACTGGTGAAGTTAGCTCTATAGGAGTCCCTTGTCTCGACGAACGATGTTCAGATTGCTGGTGGTGGAAGAAAGAGCCTCTCGGTTGTTCCATATAGGAAGCAATTATTTGTGTCTCGTTTAACACCTGAAACCACATCTGCAGATGTTTTGGAATTTATACAACAGGAATTCCCATCTCAAAACATCGCAGTGGAGGAGTTTAAATTTCCATATGTCCGTAGGATATCTTCATTTAAAATATCTGCTCCTCCGAAAGTATTTAATGTACTAAATTCTAAAAGTTTTTGGCTTAATGATGAATTGGTCATTAAAGAATTGGTTCCAAACAGACGGAGAACTAATAATAGGCCTTCCACGACTGTACCTGCGCCAAAAAACTGAGCAGTTTATTTTTGGCCTATCAAAATGTTAGGGGAAGAGACCTAAGCTTTATGCTGACTCCTCTGCCTTTTCTGAAGACATTCTGGCCTTTACTGAGACTTGGCCGAAACCGGAGATATCAGACTCCGAAGTTCTGTCCAAAAATTTTAATACGTATAGAACTGATCGGGGGTGCTGGTTGTCGTTACCTCTACTTTATCATCGGAGAGAATATACTTTCTTAATCCCAATGACATAGAATTCGTTGGTGCTAAAGTTTCTTTGAAATCTTTTTCTATTTATATAACTTGTTCTTATATTCCACCTGGTTCCGAATTAACAATTTATGAGCAACTTTTGTCTGTAATAAAAACTGGTTTATCTCATCTTTCCGAAAGGGATCTTTTAATTGTTTTGGGTGATTTCAATCTCCCTGACATTTCTTGGTCCCTTTCCACTGACTCACTTGTCTCTACCCCTTTATCTGACCATGATTTCGTTGACGGTCTGTTAGAATTATCATTACAACAATTTAGCTTTATACGTAATTCACTAAACAGACAATTAGATCTTGTATTTGTTTTAGATCCGTCTGAAGTCACTGTATCTAGAATTGGCCCACTAGTTGTGCCTGAAGACCAGTATCATCCCACATTAGAACTTACAATTTGTCTTCCCGGCGTTGATACCCTCTCTCCTTCACTTTCTCCAAATAAATGTAGATGCTTTCGTAAATGTGACTTTAGTAAACTCAACAACTTGATTTCACAATATAACTGTACAAATTTATATAATTGCTTGGATATTGAAAGTGCTACGGAACTATTTTATAGTGTCCTAAACGCTTTTTTCTGTGAATGTGTTCCTGATAGTTTTCCTCCTAAGATAGACAAGCCACCTTGGTTTACCAATCAGTTGCAAAGACTTAGAAACCTAAAAACAAACTTCTATAAAAAGTCGGATAGGCCATCCGATTTTTCAAGATATGTGGTGGCTCGTACTAATTTTAATGTACTTAACAGTCATTCCATGTATTTGAACCGATGTAAATTTGAATTTTCAAAGGATCCTAGGCAATTTTATAACTTTGTCAATGCTAAGCGAAAGTCTTCAGCATTGCCATCATCCGTACGATTAAACTCTATTGAGGCATCTACGGATCCCGAAATTGCAGATTTATTTGCTGAATTCTTCCAATCTACTTTTAGTTCTGTTTCATGGTCTAATTCTAGCTACCCTAATCACTTAAACAGGGCCAATTGTATTTTTATACCCATTACTCGTAGAGTAAAAGGGTATACTAGATTCGTCGGAAAGTATGTAACAGGCAGAAGGAAGCGTTTCCGACCCCATAAAGTATATATATTCTTGATCAGGATCACTAGCCGAGTCGATCTAGCCATGTCCGTCTGTCTGTCCGTCCGGATGAACGCTGAGATCTCGGAAACTATGGGAGCTAGGCTATTGAGATTTGGCGTGCAGATTCCTGAGCTTCTTACGCAGCGCAAGTTTGTTTCAGCAATGTGCCACGCCCACTCTTACGCCCACAAACCGCCCAAAACTGTGGCTCCTACAGTTTTGATGCTAGAATAAAAATTTTAACATAAGTGTATTCTTCTCATCAATACCTATCGAGTGACCCGAAAAAAAATTGCCACGCCCACTCTAACGCCCACAAACCGCCCAAACCTGTGAGGGCAACGGTTTTCATGCCAGATAAAAAATTTTAACTGAAAAGTATTGGTCTCGTCAATACCTATCGATTGATCCAAAAAATTTTGCCACGCCCACTCTAACGCCCATAACGCTTAAATCTGTCTACCGCCGGTAAATGGCGTATTTAAATCTCGATTTGCTGCTTGCATATCTCCATTTCCCTTTGGTCCCTTTAGCTGAGTAACGGGTATCTGATAGTCGAGGTACTCGACTATAGCGTTCTTCCTTGTTTTCTGATACAAAAGTGTGTTGACATTTAGCAAATTGATTAGTAAGGATTTGAGAGATACATTGATCAGTGATTATAAATTTTTGGTCTAATATATTTGCTAATGAATTTGGTGAATTTTCCAAGTAAAATACTTTCTTTTCGTCATTTACAAAACATTCGTAATTATCATTTATATCATTTTGTCCGCCCATATTATCTGGATATTTAAAAATTCTATATTTTTGTATTTCTTTAAATGAAGTGGGTATATGGGCTAGAATAAAAATTTCTAGTTTGACTGCTTAACCAAGCTGAAGTGTTGATTGATAGTAATTTTTCTTCGTTTATGTTCTCTAACTCTTCATGTTTAAGTATTTTAGGATTAAATATTCCAACTCTTGTTAATTGTAAACTCATTTGTAAATCTTAAATGTATTCTAGGAATATATTTAAGGAATACTTAATGACCCCTATTAGTTTCTTGCCAGTGCTTTTCGTCATTTTGTTCTAACGCTCCTGTCTTTTTGAATGGGTTTACTAATTTAGCTTTACGTTTCATTTCTTTTTCGACTTTAGTGTATTCCAGATCTACTTCATGTTCCTCGCGGTCTTTATTAATTTTATCTATCTTATATTCTTTTTGTTTTTGCATATTTT
The DNA here is from genome assembly GCF_043229965.1 of Drosophila suzukii. Taxonomy (NCBI): domain Eukaryota; kingdom Metazoa; phylum Arthropoda; class Insecta; order Diptera; family Drosophilidae; genus Drosophila; species Drosophila suzukii. The sequence goes on along the minus strand of NW_027255896.1, from coordinate 3,974,270 downwards.
TGCTTGGTTTTATTCCATAAAGAAATATTTCAGCAGGAGTTTTACCTGTGGTATCATGGGTTATTTCGTGATTATAAACGTATGTTGCGTCCGTAAGTGTATTAATAATTCTAAGTGTTTCATTGATTGTTTTATGTACCCTTTCTATATCGGCTATAGCATTCTTGCTAGTTGTAATTTCAATATTAATATTTTCTTTTTGTAACCAATTTTGTAATGATTTAGATACTAGGCCAGGATCTTGATCCATTTTAATGGTTTTCGGTTTACCTATCATGTTAAAGATTTTAAAAAGAGCTTTTTTACTTTCAATCCAATCTGTGGTTTTTGTTTCAATAATAGAAATGAATTTTTAATGAATATAGCGCATCCGCACTAAATTTGTCAGCAGCAACTACAGCTACGGCAAAAAAACCAAGGACAACCACAGCTACGACTATTATTTCGGAATCAACTGCAACCGCAGCTCTAAATACTACGACAACAAAAACCACAACAACAAATCAAAACCAAAACAAAGTTCAGCAAGCGGGTCCGGCCATACAGACCGGACTAGATCGGTACATCCATATCAAGCGTAAGATTAGCCCGCAGAACACCGCGGTAGGTAACAAGTCAAAAATAAACCGTATCCAAGTAGAAGATATATTACCCGGGAGATCCGACAGCAATCAATTTGCGCTTCTAGCAGAAAATTAATCAGGACGGGCTCAGGAGACCCAACCGAAACCTAAGCCCCCACCAATTTACATTAGGGAGAAAATCTCGAACGCCCTGGTCAACAAAATTGTTGCGCTGACCGGGGACGGAAACTTTCATGTTGTTCCGGTCACAAAAGGGGATATCCATGAAACCAAGCTTCAGACCAAATCTGAAGAACATTTCCGAGCAGTATCGAAATACCTGGAGGAAGCTAGGAAAAGCTACTATCAAAGTGCAGTCAGGCAACGGAAACCTCACCATAGCCGCTGTCTACTGACCGCCTCGCTTTACAATTTCTGAAGGACAATTCATGGACTTCTACAACTTGCTTGGAGACCGCTTTATAGCTGCAAAAGACTATAATGCCAAACACACGCACTTGTGACTCCCAAAGGAAGGCAATTATACAATGCAATCATAAAACCGAACAACAAATTAGACTATGTTTCCCCTGGCAGCCCCACATACTGGCCAACAGACCCCAGGAAAGTTCCAGACCTAATAGACTTTGCGGTGACAAAAAACATTCCCCGCAATATAATAAGCGCCAAAGCGCTTTCGGACCTGTCGTCAGACCATTCGCCAGTACTAATAACTCTTCTTCAAAGCACAAAAACCACAGATCACCCCCTCAGGCTGACGTCGCACAGAACCAACTGGTTAAAATATAAAAAGTATGTAAGCTCACACATCCAATTAACCCCTCACTTCAACATCGAAGCGGACATCGACTGCTCTACCGATGCTCTTGAAGAAGTATTCGTGGAGGCAGCCACTATCTCAACACCACAAGGCAGGGACGCGCAAACCAACCACTTCAAAACTAATCTGCAAATTGAACGGTTAGTCCTAGAAAAGAGGCGCCTGCGACGTGCCTGGCAAACCAACAGATCGCCGTCATCAAAACAACGTCTTAAGGAAGCCACTCGCTCACTAAATCGAGCTCTAAAGCAAGAAACAGAAAATGCACAGCTGCAGTACATTAAAAAACTATCGCCAACCAGTACAAAACATCCTCTGTGGAGGGCTCACCCAAATCTGAGCTCTCCAATCGAAACAGTCACTCCGATAAGAAACTCATCTGGCATCTGGGCCCGCAGCGACGAAGATAGAGCCGAAACTTTTGCTTTACATCTAAGAAACGTCTTCCAGCCGAACCCTGCCACTGGTTCATTTTTCCTACCACAAATCGAATCTGAATCTATTTCCCTACCACCATTGTTTCAGCCAAAGGAGATCGCGAAAGTCATTGGGGAACTGAAACCGAAAAAGGCCCCTGGCGGTGACCAAATAACCCCAAAAATGTTAATTGAACTTCCAAACTCTGCCATTGAGGTTATTTGTAAGCTCTTCAATGGGATTATAACTCTCGGCTACTATCCGAAAAAATGGAAAAAGTCTATTATCATTATGATACCGAAGCCCGGAAAAGACCACACAATTCTGTCATCCTACAGACCAATTCGTGTCTGTCTAAGCTGTTCGAAAAATGCCTTCTAACTCGCATAACACCATATCTAGGAGCACACAATGTTATCCCTGCTCATCAATTTGGATTTCGTCAAAACCATGGAACAATCGAACAAGTTAACAGAATAACATCAGAAATAAGCACAGCCTTTGAGCATCGGGAATACTGCAGCGCAATATTCCTCGATGTATCTCAAGCCTTCGATCGAGTATGGTTAGTTGGCCTCATGCACAAAATCAAAACACACTTACCTGATTACACTCACAAGCTTCTTGAGTCGTATCTATACAACAGGACCTTCGCAGTAAGGTGCAATACAACAACATCCGACGACTACATTATCAAAGCTGGAGTCCCGCAAGGAAGCGCGCTAGGGCCTACTCTGTTCCTCCTATACACAGCGGATATTCCCACGAACGAGCAGCTAACAACATCTACGTTCGCTGACGACACCGCAATTTTAAGTCGCTCGAGGTGCCCAGGCCTAGCCACAACACAGCTAGCAAACCACCTCCTCGTAGTAGAGAGGTGGCTATCTGATTGGCGGATTAAAATAAATGAACAAAAATGTAAACACATAACGTTTACTCTCAACACGCAAACATGCCCTCCACTATTATTGAATAAATAATACGCAGATTCCCCAAGTCAACGATGTAACGTATCTCGGCGTCCACCTTGACAGACGACTAACCTGGAGAAGACACATCGAACACAAAAAAGTACATCTTAAACTAAAGGCCAGCAGCTTCCACTGGATTCTTAACGCTCGTTCGCCCCTGCGTCTGGACTACAAGGTTTTGCTCTACAACTCCACTCTCAAGCCCATCTGAAAATATGGCTCCCAGCTATGGGGGAACGCGCGTTCAATCGAAAATCCTGCGAACTATCACTGGGGCACCATGGTATATTCGCAACCAAAACATCCACAGGGTCCTAAGCATTCTTACCGTTAAAGATGAAATAGACAAACAAAAAGCGTCCTACAACGAAAAACTCTCTGTGCACCCCAATCGCCTCGCAAGAGGCTTGACTTGGGTTTCCAGCCGATCGCGTCTACAACGCAACGACCTGCCAAGCCAGCTATAACTTTCGGGCCCCTTTAGCACAACATCAGTCATATGACTGTGAGTTAGATTAATTAGTCTAAGATTTGATACACTTATTGTTAGTATCCAAAGGGAGAAGATTCAATAAATAAATTAGCAAAGCATTTAAAAAAAAAAAAAAATGAATATCAATGCATGTTAAAAATTTACGTTGGTCAATTAAGTAATAGTCTATAACATATTTATCGCGAACATTTTTAGTTTCTGTAGTTTTTTCAAACGGAAGAGCAACTTTTCTGTGCTCTGCTTTGCATAAATTACAAATTTTACATTTATTAATAATGTCTTGAATAAGTTTTTGTGCGTCTGGAAAGTAGTATTTCGTTTCAAAAGTCTCATAAGTCTTTTGAATACCTTGGTGTATTGTTTTCTCATGTATTTCTAATATTTTTTCATGAAAGTCTGCATATGTGGGAAAGTTGGGAAGTACTACTGAAGTTTTTATTAATTTCGTACCAGTATTTGGTTTAATTATTTTCATATAAGCTCGTTGAAAAATTGCAAAGTCTTCGTCATTATTAATGTACATAATAAAATTGTGTCCACATATAAATTTTATAATTATGTCTTTCGCCAAAGTTTCAGTCATGTCACTGTAAATAATTTTATTAATAGTTTTGTTAAAGTAGTGAGTAAGTTCGTTAGTGTCTTGATTTCCCTTTTCAAATATAAGTTGGTGATTAAAAACGTTAACTCGTCGGTAATTTGTATGCAATCACCATTATCTTGTGCACTGCGCACTGTTGCTGCAGTAGTATCTACATCATCTTCATTTTGAAATACCTCTTCAATTTGGTTATCTTTTGATTACTTTTTTGTAATCCTAGATAGAGCATCTGCTACGTGATTCTCTTTACCTTTAATGTACTTTATTTCATAATCAAACTCTCTTAGTTTTATTTTCCAACGTTGTAATTTCATGTTAGGTTCCTTTATATTGTGTAACCAAACATGTTGTTTATGGTCAGAGCATTTTTTAAAACTTTTTCCAAAGAGATAGGGGTGGAAATAGTTAGTCGCCCATACAATAGCTAATAATTATTTTTCAATAGCTGCATAATTTAACTCATGTTCATTTAAAGTTCTACTGGCAAAACAAATGGGTTTCCCTTCTTGGGATAGTACAGCACCTAATGCATAGTTGCTTGCATCTGTAGTTAGATCAAACTTCTTTTCAAAATCTGGATATATGAGAATTGGATCGCTACTTATTAAAGTTTTTAATTGTTCAAACGCTTCAATGTAATAAGGATCGTTTATATTTATTTTTTCTCCTTTCTTTAAGCAGAGAGTCATTGGTTTGTCAATTTTTGCGAAATATTTTATAAATTTACGATAAAATCCATAATGGCCTAAAAATGATTTTATTTGTTTTGGAGAGTTTGAAATTTTAATATCTTGAATAGCTTGAATTTTGGTCACATGTCTCTAGCACCTAAAAACGCGGCAGCGCATCAAGGCAAATGCCTCATTATTGCGTGCAAAAATTGGAAAGCACAACGACGAAACTGCTTGTTGTTTTCAATGGTTCAGCGAAGTCCACTTCGGGATGTTCTCTGAATGATTTGTTGTACGCAGGTCCCTCCATTCAACCAAAAAGGTTCAAGGATCAGTCGATCACGAGGAGTCTAACTATCAAGATCAGTCAAAATTCCAAAGTGAACAGTCAGTCAACCGAGTAAACTACAAGGGAGCCACAAGCCGAATCGCTGGATGCAGCGCCGTGGGAAGCCTACAAGGATCAAGATCGCCACGTCGAGAGGTTCGGGATTGGGACATCAGGAAACTCCAAATTGAGACACAAGTGGCTGAGGTCCGGAAGGCATCAAACGGCGAAGTCAAGGCGTTTGGTTTCCAACTTTGTCACGACCACACCCTGGCGAATCGCCCGGCGGGTCTGTCAGAGTCAAGCGAAAGAGGTCTGCGACAAGGAACCGTGAGCTCGCGGAGGGAAGTTGTCCCAGACCCAGCGTACCTTGCCCGACCAAGCAGTACCTGGCGTGAAGGACGAGCGGTGGATCGATTTGTGGTTTCAAGAGGCGTTGTCCTGGAGAGCCTAGCGATTACTGGCAACGTTCCCGAACAGCAACATCCCAAAATCTCGAGTGCCAGAAACGCCAAGCTGAGGCATTCAAGAGGCGTTGTCCTGGAGGAGCCCAGCTGTTCGGCAAGTCCCGGAACGGCTGTTGCCCAAGGACACGAAAGACAGGAAACAGCGCAGAGGACATCGGCAGCGACGCCAGCAGACATCACCGGCAGCCACGTCACCATCGCCGCGCGGAGCTCATTGGAGAGCGCAGGAGCGTCGCGAACGTCAAGCATTAGTGTGAAGCCGGGTGGAAGGTTCGTCTGCGGTGAGCGAAAAGCAAAGTGAACTGCTAGGCAGCTATCTGCCGTTAGCCTTGACTGTCAGCGCGATCTGAGCAACAACCTAGCGGGACCGTCCGGGACAGAGCAAGGGACAGGTATTGCCTCGAAAGGCGATTCTCTGGAGAGCAAGGCTGGTTTATCCTAGTCTGAGAACGGCGACGCTTCCCTAAGCCTGCATGGCCGAACTCTCTGCGAGTCTAAGGCGCGACAATCGACCCCGAGGCAGCGCGTCGGCAAGCGATCAGAGGCGGCCACTACGAACATATCGAGACACAGGAGCCAGCAGTCGTCAAGTCAACGCGTCGATAGGACAGGACGAGGAACATCATCAGCCAGTAGAACCAGAGCGAGGAGGTACCGAGGTCAGCCCAGTCACATACTCGCTGTATTAATAAATCGAGAATAAAACCCACTGTTACCATTCGAACCCTGTGTTTCCCACTGATCTACGGGGCAGTCACGTCATATAAATTTGGTGGGACGAACATACAATCTTAGGAGCTAGCAGCACGAATCTCGTAGCGAGCAGACCAACAAATCAGCTTCGAATTACGTATCTCCACCAGTTTCTTCAATACATCTTATGGCGCTATAGGCCCGAAGACGAAATTCATGTATACTCGCTTGACACCAAACATACGGCACTAAGCCTGCTGCCTTTTCTGGCAATTCGTTAAATGCAGCAGCTGTCCTGTGATGATGATGCGGAGTTTCCAATTGCAGCCAAGATCATACGCACAAACCTATACGTTGATGATTTAATCTCAGGAGGAGACAGTTATGAAGAGGTTGTTGAAATTCGTCAACAAGTTAAGGAACTCTTGGACAGGGGACATTTTCCGATTCCCAAATGGTGCTCCAACGAGCCTGCGGCGCTAAATGGAGTCAAAGCGTCGGATCGGGAGAAGACTTTAAAGTTCCGCGGCGGATGATACAAAGGCGTTGGGCTTGGCTTGGGATACTCTATCGAATAATTTGCTCCTCAGCTTCTTCTGTCGACCATCGCTAGATTAATGGCCCCGATCATCACCAAGCTAAAGATTTTTATGCAGGTCCTATGGAAGGATAAGCTTGACTGGGATGAGTCCTTACCGCAGTCATTACACTCGTCTTTGTCACAGATCGCAAAAGTAGCTTACTGGAAGTTTCCACGGATTATTTTGCAGCATTACTCATTCTGCGAAGTACAAGGATTTTGTGATGCAAGCATGGCCGCGTACAGCGCTCAAGAGTTACGCCCTTAAAGACCCTCACCTTTCCGAAGCTAAAGTTATCCGCAGCCCTTTTATTGTCCAAGCTCATCTCTGAATTGTGCCTCCAGCGTGCACGCTTCATTGTTGGTCAGATTCTATAATCGTTTTGGCATGGATTCGTCAACCTCCGTCAGACTTTAACATATTTGTCTCAAGCAGGACTTCACAGATACAAGAGAGAACTAAAGGAATGAACTGGAGGCACTGATAGCGCACCTTCAGTCGAGCGTCCCTGACCCTGAGCGTCGACGCAGCGCATTGGTGCTGTCACAGGAAATGGATTTTTCGTATAGTTGCAAAGAGTTGAGAGTTGAGAGCTGAGAGTTTTCGGGTACATATATCGGTTCCATCTAACGCGTAGCTAAGATCGGGTAAGGCATAACCTCTTACAGTCGAGGAAATTAAAGGCGGTACTCATCTGCTCATTAAAGGGATTCAGCGTGTGCACTTTGCCGAGAAGCATATGGCCCTAACTTCGAAGATGCAGCTGTCGCCAAAGAGCAGACTTCTCTCTTTGAACCCATTTCTGGATGAAGGAGGTCTTATGAACGCCTTCGAAGTTCTCAGCTGGATTTCGATGCCAGGCACCCAATGATTCTCCCAAAGTTTCATCGCGTAACCTGAGCCATTAATAATCATTTCCATCGCAAGTTCCTTCGTGCGGGAGAGCGGAGCTTGTTGGCCGCTCTACGGCAGAGGTTCTGGCCTATTGGAGGACGAAAAACGGTTTCTGCTGTCATCAGCAAGTGCATTCAATGCTTCTGATTAAAGCCCAAACTAGTAGAGCACATCATGGCGCCGCCATAAGGATTGGAAATCTCGCACAAATATCAGATCTAACAGTAGTAGCGGTACATCGAACGCAGGCAGCAATCCTCAATGTCGTGACCGAAATAAAAAGGCGTATAGTTGACCCTGCATTAGTCCCCGTAAGTAAATTAAGAACGGCGCTGGTAAATATACTGTGTGGAATTGAATAACTAACAAATTGCAGCGACAATTATACATGGTGGCCTGCCGGCTACCAGATACGGCGGCTACCCTTTGCGAGTACAAGGAACATTATATGTCAAAATGCCCACAATTTTAAGGGTTGACTGCCCCTCAGCGGTATAAAGAAGCGAAAAGGTTTCATCTTTGTTTAAATTACCCACGAAAGGGACACAGCTTACAGCAATGCAGCTTACACGAACTGCCACCAGAAGCATCATACCCTTCTTCATATGGAATCGAATCCCATTGCACCCTCTCCGCAGCCTGGACCTTAAATGCCACCACATATCTCGTCTTTAGTTTCTTCAGCCCTGTCCAAAACAGCACCTGTAGCCTTGTCTCCAAATAATGCTTGCTACCGCCATAGTATATGTCAAAAACAGCTCTGGCGTATTCGTACCATGTCTCTCAAATTAGCTTCGTCACCTCTCGTTTCGCCAATCAACTTCAACTTAAAAGCCATCGCTCAAGCATTTCCATATCCTCGCTAGCATCGAATAAATCGGATTATATTTTTGCACAATTCAGTAACGCAAATTACAGCGCGTCGGTCGCAACTGCTGTTACCCAATTAATTACCGATTATCACCCGCATTTGGACCTTAACGCTTCCGATTGGAAAATACCGGAAAATCTCGACTTGCTTATTGGAGAAACGTTATTCTTCGAGCTGCTTTGTATTGGACAAATTCGTTTAAGAAACCATTTACCCGTCCTTCAGAAAACCAGACTAGGCAGGATCATCTCAGGGTGTCTAAAGGTAGGAGCAACTACGCGCTCATCTTTAGTTTTTTCAGTTCAGGAACCCAGCCGCAGTCGGACTCAGAATCGATATCGAAGGAGGAAGCTCTATGCGAGCAGCTATTTCAATCTGGTCAATATTCGGTTCTGCTTCCTGCCAAAACTAGTTACAACTAGTTGTTGGAAATTCGTGCGCTCCTTCGGTTTCAGACTCTCGAAGCTAAATTAGCTTGAAATTTAGAGCTGAAGTCGCAGTACACAGCCTTTATAAGGAATTCCCTCAACCTTGGCCACATGTCTCTAGCACCTAAAAGCGCGGCAGCGCATCAATATTATTTGCCTCATTATTGCGTGCAAAAATTGGAAAGCACAACGACGAAACTGCTTGTTGTTTTCGATGGTTCAGCGAAGTTCACTTCGGGATGTTCTCTGAATGATTTGTTGTACGCAGGTCCCTCCATTCAACCAAAAAGGTTCAAAGATCAGTCGATCACGAGGAGTCTAACTATCAAGATCAGTCAAAATTCCGAAGTGAACAGTCAGTCAACCGAGTAAACTACAAGGGAGCCACAAGGCGAATCACCGGATGCAGCGCCGTGGGAAACCTACAAGGATCAAGATCGCCACGTCGAGAGGTTCGGGATTGGGACATCAGGAAACTCCAAATTGAGACGCAAGTGGCTGAGGTCCGGAAGGCATCAAACGGCGCAGTCAAGGCGTTTGGTTTCCAACTTTGTCACGACCACACCCTTGCGAATCGCCCGGCGGGTCTGTCAGAGTCAAGCGAAAGAGGTCTGCGACAAGGAACCGTGAGCTCGGGGAGGGAAGTTGTATAAGACCCAGCGTACCTTGCCCGACCAAGCAGTACCTGACGTGAAGGACGAGCGGTGGATCGATTTGTGGTTTCAAGAGGCGTTGTCCTGGAGAGCCTAGCGATTACTGGCGACGTTCCCGAACAGCAACATCCCAAAATCCCGAGTGCCAGAAACGCCAAGCTGAGACATTCAAGAGGCGTTGTCCTGGAGGATCCCAGCTGTTCGGCAAGTCCCGGAAAGGCTGTTGCCCAAGGACACGAAAGACAGGAAACAGCGCAGAGGACATCGGCAGCGACGCCAGCAGACATCACCGGCAGCCACGTCACCATCGCCGCGCGGAGCTCATAAAGCAAAGTGAACTGCTAGGCAGCTTTCTGGCGTTAGCCTTGACTGTCAGCGCGATCTGACCAACAACCTAGCGGGACCGTCCGGGACAGAGCAAGGGACAGGTATTGCCTCGAAAGGCGATTCTCTGGAGAGCAAGGCTGGTTTATCCTAGTCTGAGAACGGCGACGCTTCCCTAAGCTTCTAAGCTTCTAAGGCGCGACAATCGACCCCGAGGCAGCGCGTCGGCAAGCGATCAGAGGCGGCCACTATGGCCCCGATCATCACCAAGCTAAAGATTTTTATGCAGGTCCTATGGAAGGATAAGCTTGACTGGGAAGAGTCCTTACCGCAGTCACTACACCCGCCTTTGTTGGAGCACATGTCACAGATCGCAAAAGTAGCTTACTGGAAGTTTCCACGGATTATTTTGCATTATTTTGGCGTTAAAATGTGATTTATTTTCTACTGGATTTTAAACAAATGTAAATGTATAATGTAAATGTAAAATGTAAGAGGGTGTGTTACGTACGCCCTCCACATAGAAAGATTCACATAGAGAAACAACGACGAATCTTTAGCCAGGGGGAGGGGTGCATGTGACTAACCAGACTCATACTGGTAAAGGCAGAAGAAAAAGCAATTCGGCAATTCTCGGGTGTCGCGTGACCAGAACAACGGCCACTATCGACCTATTGGTAACCATACTCCGGTAGCTGGCAAAGGGCAACAGCCGGCCGTTGACTGCCAAGATAGCAGATATCAAGAAACAGTAATTCTAGGTGGGAACACCTAGTTTATCCGATCCGTACCCGCAGCCAAGAAAAAGCTCTAGTCTGGTATAAAAGACCTTAGACAAATAGAAAAAGAGAGAGAATCCATTTGGGTGTCTTGCTGACGGAAGCCGGCAGCTTCGAGGGAAGGCGACTTTCCCTGGGGCAGTCGTCCATGGAGTCTTCTGCCACCAGGACCAGCCACCATATCCAACAGTCCTTGAGGAGAACACAATTGCAGCTCGAAATAATCTTGTGTCGAACCAGCGCCGCTATTGCCATCAAAGAACGTGGAGAAGATCAACAATAAGGAAGACATCCGACATACTGCGATGTTTGTGGACGCAGTATCCGTGATCTCCATGCTCCTGAAATTTGTTCAGCTGTAGGAACCATCCGTTCAGAGCGTAGCGACCAATAGCATACGTCGGAGAAAGTAGTGATGCAATATAAATGTGTTAATCGAGCCAACCAAAGCTAAAGTGAACTCATGCATAACCAAGGACCAATATCCTCAAATAATACAATTGGATAAGAATTGAAAATCAAGCATTCAAACATGCATTGAAATATATTTAAACCAACCGAATCAATAGACAAAGTGCGAATCATGATAAACAATTAGAAAGGACGAATATCTCCCCCAGCCGTTGAAGAAGTCGCATGCCTCTAGCATAATATATATATATTTTGTGTTTAAGTGAATTGATATATTTAAGAACAGCCGTATTTTGGTGCACGTATATTTATATATATATATCCAACATAATATTTTCCCAAAGCCCAGGATCCGGAGCGTCGAGATCTCATCGCCCAGGATTTAAAGAGGGGGTAAGTTTGTCGGGACACGGTTCCTTTCTTATAAACATACATATATAAATATTCGTGCAGTATCCTACAGTTTTATAGAAAACTATAAACTTTTGCAGCGGCGAGTATCAGCCTTGTAGTTATTTGATAATTGCAAGAGCCCTCTGAGCGACGTTTGTAGTCGTAAATAGTCAGCATTTTGCTGATGTGTGCACCTTCACAGGTGGTAAAATCTATACTTTCCGCTAATACAGTAATTGTCAATTAATTTAATCCCTATATGAATTAACCAATATTATGTTATTCAACACCGGCACACGCCGACATAAATATTATTTAATAAATTTATAATGTGAAAAAGAATTGAAAACCATGGCGTGCTAGAACTATAACAAAGGGGGTGTGCTGACGCGAGGAGTGAAGTAGGTCAAGAACAATGACATAACTTTCGACGGACAACCTTGACAATAGGGGATCGTATTGCGCGGCCCGCTACGATCCATTGGCACACGAATGTGTGAAGGGGAGGGAATATGGCCAAAACACAGCCCGATCGTATTGCGATCAAGCGACAGCTAAGCTTGCTGGGCAGTGTGGACTGATGACTGACGAACTTTGTGACTAATATTATTTTCCAGGCACTTTTACTATTTATTCTCGTTATGTTGGAGAGGAGAGAGGCTTACCAAGATCCCACGAACCGAATACGACGTAGCTTATGCCGGCAAATGGTGCCTGAACATCGGACGCCTCTCCCTCGGCCCAAGTCCTTGTCAGGACTCGGGCACTAATACGCCCACGTAACACGTGGTGCGATAAGTACTTAGCCTCCAAAAGAAAAACGAAAATTTTGGAAAAGTGGCGACTTATTTCTAAACATAATCTCCTTTTAGCTCGATACACTTCACCCAGCGATGCTCATACTTCTTTGACCCGTCTGAAAAACACGTTTTCTCGAGGTCTGCAAAATAGGCCTCTGTGGCGGCGACGACCTCCTCATTCGACTCAAATTTCTGTCCAGCGAGTGACTTTTTCAAGTTTGAAATCAAAACGAAGTCACACGGGGCCAAATCTGAAGAATATGGTGGATGGGGTAGCAGTTCGTAGCCCAATTTGGCCTTGGCGAGAGCGGAAGTGTGAGCCGGTGCGTTGTCATGGTGGAAGAGCACTTTTTTCTTCGGCAAATGGGGCCGTATTTTCTGCAATTAGGCGGCGAATCGGCCCAATAATTCGGCATAGTACAGCCCTGTGACCGTTTTGCCCCTCTCCAGGTAGTCGTTGTAGATCACACCTTGTGAATCCCAAGAAACGGTCGCCATCACCTTTCCGGCCGATAAGACAGTCTTCGCCTTCTTCGGAGCAGGTTCGCCGGGCGAAGTCCACTGTTTCGACTGTTCCTTGGTCTCTGGTGTGTACCAGCGGATTCATGTTTCGTCGGCGGTCACGAAACGACGCAGAAACTGCTTCGGATTGCGCTATCTCACGGTTGCGTTTGTTGTCCGGAATGAGCAAACGCGGCACCCATCGCGCCGACAGCTTTCTCATGCCCAAAATTTCATGCACGATAAGACCCACGCGGTCTTTTGACATGGATACTGTCTCAGCTATCTCGCGTATCTTCAATCGGCGTTCTGCCAATACGAGATCGTGGATTTACTCATTCTGCGAAGTACAAGGATTTTGTGATGCAAGCTTGGCCGCGTACGGCGCTCAAGAGTTACGCCTTTGAAGACCCTCACCATTCCGAAGCTAAAGTTATCCGCAACCCTTTTATTGTCCAAGCTCATCTCTGAATTGTGCCTCCAGCGTGCACGCTTCATTGTTTCGTTTGGTTTCCAACTTTGTCACGACCACACCCTGGCGAATCGCCCGGCGGATCTGTCAGAGTCAAGCGAAAGAGGTTTGCGACAAGGAACCGTGAGCTCGGGGAGGGAAGTTGTATAAGACCCAGCGTACCTTGCCCGACCAAGCAGTACCTGGCGTGAAGGACGAGCGGTGGATCGATTTGTGGTTTAAAGAGGCGTTGTCCTGGAGAGCCTAGCGATTACTGGCGACGTTCCCGAACAGCAACATCCCAAAATCCCGAGTGCCAGAAACGCCAAGCTGAGGCATTCAAGAGGCGTTGTCCTGGAGGAGCCCAGCTGTTCGGCAAGTCCCGGAACGGCTGCCCTTTTATTGTCCTTGCTCATCTCTGAATTGTGCCTCCAGCGTGCACGCTTCATTGTTGGTCAGATTCTATAATCGTTTTGGCATGGATTCGTCAACCTCCGTCAGACTTTAACAAATTTGTCTCAAGCTGGACTTCACAGATACAAGAGAGAACTAAAGGAATGAACTGGAGGCACTGATAGCGCACCTTCAGTCGAGCGTCCCTGACCCTGAGCGTCGACGCAGCGCATTGGTGCTGTCACAGGAAATGGATATTTCGTATAGTTGCAAAGAGTTGCTGAGAGTTTTCGGGTACATATATCAGTTCCATCTAACGCGTAGCTAAGATCGGGTAAGGCATAACCTCTTACAGTCGAGGAAATTAAAGGCGGTACTCATCTGCTCATTAAAGGGATTCAGCGTGTGCACTTTGCCGAGAAGTATATGGCCCTAACTTCGAAGATGCAGCTGTCGCCAAAGAGCAGACTTCTTTCTTTGAACCCATTTCTGGATGAAGGCGTACGCCTTCAAAGTTCTCAGCTGGATTTCGATGCCAGGCACCCAATGATTCTCCCAAAGTTTCATCGCGTAACCTGAGCCATTATTAATTATTTCCATCGCAAGTTCCTTCGTGCGGGAGAGCGGAGCTTGTTGGCCGCTCTACGGCAGAGGTTCTGGCCTATTGGAGGACGAAAAACGGTTTCTGCTGTCATCAGCAAGTGCATTCAATGCTTCAGATTAAAGCCCAAACTAGTAGTAGTAGTATCTCGCACAAATATCAGATCTAACAGTAGTAGCGGGACATCGAACGCAGGCAGCAATCCTCAATGTCGTGACCGAACTAAAAAGGCGTATAGTTGACCCTGCATTAGTCCCCGTAAGTAAATTAAGAACGGCGCTGGTAAATATACTGTGTGGAATTGAATAACTAACAAATTGCAGCGACAATTATACATGGTGGCCTGCCGGCTACCAGATACGGCGGCTACCCTTTGCGAGTACAAGGAACATTATATGTCAAAATGCCCACAATTTTAAGGGTTGACTCCCCTTCGGCGGTATAAAGAAGCGAAAAGGTTTCATCTTTGTTTAAATTACCAACGAAAGGGACACAGCTTACAGCAATGCAGGTCTGGCAATTGTACGAACTGCCACCAGAAGCATCATACCCTTCTTCATATGGAATCGAATCCCATTGCACCCTCTCCGCAGCCTGGACCTTAAATGCCACCACATATCTCGTCTTTAGTTTCTTCAGCCCTGTCCAAAACAGCACCTGTAGCCTTGTCTCCAAATAATGCTTGCTACCGCCATAGTATATGTCAAAAACAGCTCTGGCGTATTCGTACCATGTCTCTCAAATTAGCTTCGTCACCTCTCGTTTCGCCAATCAACTTCAACTTAAAAGCCATCGCTCAAGCATTTCCATATCCTCGCTAGCATCGAATAAATCGGATTATATTTTTGCACAATTCAGTAACGCAAATTACAGCGCGTCGGTCGCAACTGCTGTTACCCAATTAATTACCGATTATCACCCGCATTTGGACCTTAACGCTTCCGATTGGAAAATACCGGAAAATCTCAAGCTCGCCGGCTATCTCTTTTACAAAAGTGAGCGCATCGACTTGCTTATTGGAGAAACGTTATTCTTCGAGCTGCTTTGTATTGGACAAATTCGTTTAAGAAACCATTCACCCGTCCTTCAGAAAACCAGACTAGGCTGGATCATCTCAGGGTGTCTAAAGGTAGGAGCGTCTACGCGCTCATCTTTAGTTTCTTCAGTCCAGGAACCCAGCCGGACTCAGAGTCGATATCGAAGGAGGAAGCTCTTTGCGAGCAGCTATTTCAACAACAGTACACTCGGCTGGAATCTGCCGAAACTAGTTACAACTAGTTCTTGGAAATTCGTGCGCTCCTCCGGTTTCAGACACTCGAAGCTATATTAGCTAGAACTTTAGATCTGAAGTCGCAGTACACAGCCTTTATAAGGAATTACGTCAACTTTGGCCACATGTCTCTAGCACCTAAAAACGCGGCAGCGCATCAATATTATTTACCTCATTATTGCGTGAAAAAATTGGAAAGCACAACTACGAAGCTGCTAGTTGTTTTCGATGGTTCAGCGAAGTCCACTTCGGGATGTTCTGATTGATTTGTTGTACGCAGGTCGCCCCATTCAACTAAAAAGGTTCAAGGATCAGTCGATCACGAGGAGTCAAACTATCAAGATCAGTCAAAATTCCAAAGTTAACAGTCAGTCAACCGAGTAAACTACAAGGGAGCCACAAGGCGAGCAAGATCGCCACGTCGAAAGGTTCGGGATTGGGACATCAGGAAAGTCCAAATCACACGGCGAAGTCAAAGCGTTTGGTTTCCAACTCGGTTTGTCACGACCACACCCTGGCGAATCGCCAGCCGGGTCTGTCAGAGTCAAGCGAAAGAGGTCTGCCACAAGGAACCGTGAGCTCGGCGAGGGAAGTTGTCTAAGACCCAGCGTACCTTGCCCGAGCAAGCAGGACCTGGCGTGAAGAACGAGCGGTGGATCGATTTGTGGTTTCAAGAGTCGTTGTCCTGGAGAGCCCTGCGATTACTGGCGACGTTCCCGAACAGCTGAGGCATTCAAGAGGCGTTGTCCTGGAGGAGCCCAGCTGTTCGGCAAGTCCCGGAACGGCTGTTGCCCAAGGACACGAAAGACAGGAAACAGCGCAGAGGACATCGGCAGCGACGCCAGCAGACATCACCGGCAGCCACGTCACCATCGCCGCGCGGAGCTCATTGGAGAGAGCAGGAGCGTCGCGGACGTCAAGCATTAGGGTGAAGCCGGGTGGAAGGTTCGTCTGCGGTGAGCGAAAAGCAAAGTGAACTGCTAGGCAGCTATCTGGCGTTAGCCTTGACTGTCAGCGCGATCTGAGCAACAACCTAGCGGGACCGTCCGGGACAGGTATTGCCTCGAAAGGCTATTCTCTGGAGAGCAAGGCTGGTTTATCCTAGTCTGAGAACGACGACGCTTCCCTAAGCCCGCAATGAAGAACTCTCTGCAAGTCTAAGGCGCGACAATCGACCCCGAGGCAGCGCGTCGGCAAGCGATCAGAGGCGGCCACTACGAACATCTCGAGACACAGGAGCCAGCAGTCGTCAAGTCAACGCGTCGATAGGCCAGGACGAGGAACATCATCAGCCAGTAGAACCAGAGCGAGGAGGTACCGAGGCCAGCCCAGTCACACACTCGCTGTATTAAAAAAACGAGAATGAAACCCACTGTTACCATTCGAACCCTGTGTTTCCCACTGATCTACGGGGCAGTCACGTCATATAAATTTGGTGGGACGAACATACAATCTTAGGAGCTAGCAGCACGAATCTCTTAGCGAGCAGACCAACAAATCTGCTTCGAATTACGTATCTCCACCAGTTTCTTCAATACATCTTATGGCGCTATAGGCCCGAAGACGAAATTCAAGTATACTCGCTTGACACCAAACGTATGGCACTAAGCCTGCTGCCTTTTTTGGCAATTCGTACCATGCAGCAGCTATCCTATGATGATGAAGCGGAGTTTCCAATTGCAGCCAAGATCATACGCACAAACTTATACGTTGATGATTTAATCTCAGGAGGAGACAGTTATGAAGAGGTTGTTGAAATTCGTCAACAAGTTAAGGAACTCTTGGACAGGGGACATTTTCCGATTCCCAAATGGTGCTCCAACGAGCCTGCGGCGCTAAATGGAATAAAAGCGCGGCGGATGATACAAAGGCGTTGGGTTTGGCTTGGGATACTCTATCGGATAATTTGCTCCTCAGCTTCTTAAGCGGGTGGACAGGTTAGCCCGCAACCAAGCGCTGCATTCTGTCGACCATCGCTAGATTAATGGCCCCGATCATCACCAAGCTAAAGATTTTTATGCAGGTCCTATGGAAGGATAAGCTTGACTGGGAAGAGTCCTTACCGCAGTCACTACACCCGCCTTTGTTGGAGCACATGTCACAGATCGCAAAAGTAGCTTACTGGAAGTTTCCACGGATTATTTTGCAGCATTACTCATTCTGCGAAGTACAAGGATTTTGTGACGCAAGCTTGGCCGCTTACGGCGCTCAAGAGTTACGCCCTTGAAGACCCTCACCATTCCGAAGCTAAAGTTATCCGCAGCCCTTTTATTGTCCAAGCTCATCTCTGAATTTTCCTTCAGCGTGCACGCTTCATTGTTGGTGAGATTCTAAAATCGTTTTGGCATGGATTCGTCAACCTCCGTCAGACTTTAACATATTTGTCTCAAGCAGGACTTCACAGATACAAGAGAGAACTAAAGGAATGAACTGGAGGCACTGATAGCGCACCTTCAGTCGAGCGTCCCTGACCCTGAGCGTCGACGCAGCGCATTGGTGCTGTCACAGGAAATGGATATTTCGTATAGTTGCAAAGAGTTGCTGAGAGTTTTCGGGTACATATATCGGTTCCATCTAACGCGCAGCAAAGATCGGGTTAGGCATAACCTCTTACAGTCGAGGAAATTAAAGGCGGTACTCATCTGCTCATTAAAGGGATTCAGCGTGTGCACTTTGCCGAGAAGAATATGGCCCTAACTTCGAAGATGCAGCTGTCGCCAAAGAGCAGACTTCTTTCTTTGAACCCATTTCTGGATGAAGGCGTACGCCTTCAAAGTTCTCAGCTGGATTTCGATGCCAAGCACCCAATGATTCTCCCAAAGTTTCATCGCGTAACCTCAGCCAGGTTCTGGCCTATTGGAGGACGAAAAACGGTTTCTGCTGTCATCAGCAAGTGCATTCAATGCTTCAGATTAAAGCTCAAACTAGTAGAGCACATCATGGTGCTGCTCTTAGAGGATCGTGTTCAGCCGAAACGCCCATTTGTAATCGCTGAAGTTGATTTTTGTTAACCCATTCAATTCATTGTCGGAGGTCAGGAACAGGCCTCCTATGAAATGCTACATAGCCATTTTCCTTTGTTTCGTCATTGAGGCTACACACTTGGAAGAAGTCGAGGATATTTCAACTCAATCTTTTATTGCAGCGCTAATAAGATTTATAAGCCTGAGGGGGGAAGACTCAAACGATCTGGTCGGACAACGCAACCAATTTTGTGGGAGCCGAAAATGAGGTTATTGAGCCTCGGCAGTTGTTCCTCAGCGATTCTCAAAGCAGCGAGTTTTGGAGTTCCCTTACTTCGATGGAAATTAAGTTTCCCACACTTTGAAGGCTTGTGGGAAGGCGCGGTAAAATCCGCGAAATAACATTTTGAAATCGTTGTTGAAAAGTCGTTACTTACATTTCATGAGCTGCGCACCTTAGTTTGTGAATTTTCTGCAATGTTAAACTCACAGCCACACTTTCCCATTTCAGAGAACCCAGATGACATCGACGTTTTGACGCCTGCTTACTTTCTCATTTGGTCTACATTTACCTCAATGGACGAACCTGACGTCTGACATGTGTGCCAAATGCAGCAAATATTCCGGCGCAAATGGAGCACCATCAACTTTTCGTTGCTGCAGGAGCGAAGCAAATGGCAAAGGGCAACGAGGAAGTTAACTGTCCTGCCCCTTGAAACCACTTCACTTCGAAGTATGGGAGCATGTCAGGAGCAATCACTTAATTGAAGTAAAATCACTGATTGTTTGTTATTTGGTCAGCATCACTGACAACAAGAATGTAAACAAAGGATTCCTGAATTATCTATTTTGTATGCGTGCACGTATGGATAAGATGAGATAAGCGCGTTCAGTCGCTGATCTCCGCTCATCTTGCATTCGCTCGTTATCGTTTTCGGAACTCAGTCGCATCGCTGCAGAAATAAACACTTACATAAAAACAAAAACTCTCAGCTTTTTATTCAGCACTGTTCCGGCATCGCATACGTTTTGTTAAAAATTCGCTTTAAAAGGTGTCATAAATTAATGCCACCTTGAAACACTCGTTAATGGCCGTTTTGGGTGCTAGATTCCCAAAATGGAAGACACTATCCGCCAGATCATGGCAAAGGAAGTGTACAACACACATCCGCTAAGGAACATCATGAAAACTAGTAATGACTTAATGTAGTTTGAAAATGCCATTAGGACTGGAAATCTCGCACAAATATCAGATCTAACACTAGTAGCGGGACACATCAAGCGAACGCAGGCAGCAATCATCAACGTCGTGACCGAACTAAAAAGGCGTATAGTTGACCCTGCATTAGTCCCCGTAAGTAAATTAAGAACGGCGCTGGTAAATATACTGTGTGGAGTTGAATAACTAACAAATTGCAGCGACAATTATACATGGTGGCCTGCCGGCTACCAGATACGGCGGCTACCCTTTGCGAGTACAAGGAACATTATATGTCAAAATGCTCACAATTTTTAGGATTGACTGCCCCTCAGCGGTATAAAGAAGCGAAAAGGTTTCATCTTTGTTTAAATTACCCACGAAAGGGACACAGGAAAATCTCGAGTTCGCCGACTATCTCTTTTACAAAAGTCGGCGCATCGACTTGCTTATTGGAGCAACGTTATTTTTCGAGCTGCTTTGTATTGGACAAATTCGTTTAAGAAACCATTTACCCGTCCTTCAGAAAACCAGACTAGGCTGGATCATCTCAGGGTGTCTAAAGGTAGGAGCGTCTACGCGCTCATCTTTAGTTTCTTCAGTTCAGGAAACCAGCCGGACTCAGAGTCGATATCGAAGGAGGAAGCTCTTTGCGAGCAGCTATTTCAACAACAGTACACTCGGCTGGAATCTGGCCAATATTCGGTTCTGCTTTCTGCCGAAACTAGTTACAACTAGTTCTTGGAAATTCGTGCGCTCCTTCGGTTTCAGACACTCGAAGCTAAATTAGCTAGAAATTTAGATCTGAAGTCGCAGTACACAGCCTTTATAAGGAATTACGTCAACCTTGGCCACATGTCTCTAGCACCTAAAAACGCGGCAGCGCATCAACATTATTTGCCTCATTATTGCGTGAAAAAATTGGAAAGCACAACTACGAAGCTGCTTGTTGTTGATTGATTTGTTGTACGCAGGTCGCCCCATTCAACCAAAAAGGTTCAAGGATCAGTCGATCACGAGGGGTCAAACTATCAAGATCAGTCAAAATTCCAAAGTTAACAGTCAGTCAACCGAGTGAACTACAAGGGAGCCACAAGGCGAGCAAGATCGCCACGTCGAAAGGTTCGGGATTGGGACATCAGGAAAGTCCAAATCACACGGCGAAGTCAAAGCGTTTGGTTTCCAACTCGGTTTGTCACGACCACACCCTGGCGAATCGCCAGCCGGGTCTGTCAGAGTCAAGCGAAAGAGGTCTGCCACAAGGAACCGTGAGCTCGGGGAGGGAAGTTGTCTAAGACCCAGCGTACCTTGCCCGAGCAAGCAGGACCTGGCGTGAAGAAGAGCGGTGGATCGATTTGTGGTTTCAAGAGTCGTTATCCTGGAGAGCCCTGCGATTACTGGCGACGTTCCCGAACAGCTGAGGCATTCAAGAGGCGTTGTCCTGGAGGAGCCCAGCTGTTCGGCAAGTCCCGGAACGGCGGTTGCCCAAGGACACGAAAGACAGGAAACAGCGCAGAGGACATCGGCAGCGACGCCAGCAGACATCACCGGCAGCCACGTCACCATCGCCGCGCGGAGCTCATAAAGCAAAGTGAACTGCTAGGCAGCTTTCTGGCGTTAGCCTTGACTGTCAGCGCGATCTGAGCAACAACCTAGCGGGACCGTCCGGGACAGAGCAAGGGACAGGTATTGCCTCGAAAGGCGATTCTCTGGAGAGCAAGGCTGGTTTATCCTAGTCTGAGAACGGTGACGCTTCCCTAAGCCCGCAAGGCCGAACTCTCTGCGAGTCTAAGGCGCGACAATCGACCCCGAGGCAGCGCGTCGGCAAGCGATCAGAGGCGGCCACTACGAACATCTCGAGACACAGGAGCCAGCAGTCGTCAAGTCAACGCGTCGATAGGCCAGGACGAGGAACATCATCAGCCAGTAGAACCAGAGCGTGGAGGTACCGAGGCCAGCCCAGTCACACACTCGCTGTATTAATAAATCGAGAATAAAACCCACTGTTACCATTTGAACCCTGTGTTTTCTCATTGATCTACGGGGCAGTCACGTTATATAAATTTGGTGGGACGAACATACAATCTTAGGAGCTAGCAGCACGAATCTCGTAGCGAGCAGACCAACAAATCAGCTTCGAATTACGTATCTCCACCAGTTTCTTCAATACATCTTATGGCGCTATAGGCCCGAAGACGAACTTCAAGTATACTCGCTTGACACCAAATGTACGGCACTAAGCCTGCTGCCTTTTCTGGCAATTCGTACAATGCAGCAGCTATCCTGTGATGATGAAGCGGAGTTTCCAATTGCAGCCAAGATCATACGCACAAACCTATACGTTGATGATCTAATCTCAGGAGGAGACAGTTATGAAGAGGTTGTTGAAATTCGTCAACAAGTTAAGGAACTCTTGGACAGGGGACATTTTCCGATTACCAAATGGTGCTCCAACGAGCCTGCGGCGCTAAATGGAATAAAAGCGCGGCGGATGATACAAAGGCGTTGGGTTTGGCTTGGGATACTCTATCGGATAATTAGCTCCTCAGCTTCTTAAGCGGGTGGACAGGTTAGCCCGCAACCAAGCGCTGCATACTGTCGACCATCGCTAGATTAATGGCCCCGATCATCACCAAGCTAAAGATTTTTATGCAGGTCCTATGGAAGGATAAGCTTGACTGGGAAGAGTCCTTACCGCAGTCACTACACCCGCCTTTGTTGGCGCACATGTCACAGATCGCAAAAGTAGCTTACTGGAAGTTTCCACGGATTATTTTGCAGCATTACTCATTCTGCGAAGTACAAGGATTTTGTGACGCAAGCTTGGCCGCTTACGGCGCTCAAGAGTTACGCTCTTGAAGACCCTCACCATTCCGAAGCTAAAGTTATCCGCAGCCCTTTTATTGTCCAAGCTCATCTCTGAATTTTCCTTCAGCGTGCACGCTTCATTGTTGGTCAGATTCTAAAATCGTTTTGGCATGGATTCGTCAACCTCCGTCAGACTTTAACATATTTGTCTCAAGCAGGACTTCACAGATACAAGAGAGAACTAAAGGAATGAACTGGAGGCTCTGAAAGCGCACCTTCAGTCGAGCGTCCCTGACCCTGAGCGTCGACGCAGCGCATTGGTGCTGTCACAGGAAATGGATATTTCGTATAGTTGCAAAGAGTTGCTGAGAGTTTTCGGGTACATATATCGGTTCCATCTAACGCGCAGCAAAGATCGGGTTAGGCATAACCTCTTACAGTCGATTAAATTAAAGGCGGTACTCATCTGCTCATTAAAGGGATTCAGCGTGTGCACTTTGCCGAGAAGCATATGGCCCTAACTTCGAAGATGCAGCTGTCGCCAAAGAGCAGACTTCTTTCTTTGAACCCATTTCTGGATGAAGGCGTACGCCTTCAAAGTTCTCAGCTGGATTTCGATGCCAAGCACCCAATGATTCTCCCAAAGTTTCATCGCGTAACCTCAGCCAGGTTCTGGCCTATTGGAGGACGAAAAACGGTTTCTGCTGTCATCAGCAAGTGCATTCAATGCTTCAGATTAAAGCTCAAACTAGTAGAGCACATCATGGTGCTGCTCTTAGAGGATCGTGTTCAGCCGAAACGCCCATTTGTAATCGCTGAAGTTGATTTTTGTTAACCCATTCAATTCATTGTCGGAGGTCAGGAACAGGCCTCCTATGAAATGCTACATAGCCATTTTCCTTTGTTTCGTCATTGAGGCTACACACTTGGAAGAAGTCGAGGATATTTCAACTCAATCTTTTATTGCAGCGCTAATAAGATTTATAAGCCTGAGGGGGGAAGACTCAAACGATCTGGTCGGACAACGCAACCAATTTTGTGGGAGCCGAAAATGAGGTTATTGAGCCTCGGCAGTTGTTCCTCAGCGATTCTCAAAGCAGCGAGTTTTGGAGTTCCCTTACTTCGATGGAAATTAAGTTTCCCACACTTTGAAGGCTTGTGGGAAGGCGCGGTAAAATCCGCGAAATAACATTTTGAAATCGTTGTTGAAAAGTCGTTACTTACATTTCATGAGCTGCGCACCTTAGTTTGTGAATTTTCTGCAATGTTAAACTCACAGCCACACTTTCCCATTTCAGAGAACCCAGATGACATCGACGTTTTGACGCCTGCTTACTTTCTCATTTGGTCTACATTTACCTCAATGGACGAACCTGACGTCTGACATGTGTGCCAAATGCAGCAAATATTCCGGCGCAATTGGAGCACCATCAACTTTTCGTTGCTGCAGGAGCGAAGCAAATGGCAAAGGGCAACGAGGAAGTTAACTGTCCTGCCCCTTGAAACCACTTCACTTCGAAGTATGGCTCTTCCAACGGGGGGAGCATGTCAGGAGCAATCACTTAATTGAAGTAAAATCACTGATTGTTTGTTATTTGGTCAGCATCACTGACAACAAGAATGTAAACAAAGGATTCCTGAATTATCTATTTTGTATGCGTGCACGTATGGATAAGATGAGATAAGCGCGTTCAGTCGCTGATCTCCGCTCATCTTGCATTCGCTCGTTATCGTTTTCGGAACTCAGTCGCATCGCTGCAGAAATAAACACTTACATAAAAACAAAAACTCTCAGCTTTTTATTCAGCACTGTTCCGGCATCGCATACGTTTTGTTAAAAATTCGCTTTAAAAGGTGTCATAAATTAATGCCACCTTGAAACACTCGTTAATGGCCGTTTTGGGTGCTAGATTCCCAAAATGGAAGACACTATCCGCCAGATCATGGCAAAGGAAGTGTACAACACACATCCGCTAAGGAACATCATGAAAACTAGTAATGACTTAATGTAGTTTGAAAATGCCATTAGGACTGGAAATCTCGCACAAATATCAGATCTAACACTAGTAGCGGGACACATCAAGCGAACGCAGGCAGCAATCATCAACGTCGTGACCGAACTAAAAAGGCGTATAGTTGACCCTGCATTAGTCCCCGTAAGTAAATTAAGAACGGCGCTGGTAAATATACTGTGTGGAGTTGAATAACTAACAAATTGCAGCGACAATTATACATGGTGGCCTGCCGGCTACCAGATACGGCGGCTACCCTTTGCGAGTACAAGGAACATTATATGTCAAAATGCTCACAATTTTTAGGATTGACTGCCCCTCAGCGGTATAAAGAAGCGAAAAGGTTTCATCTTTGTTTAAATTACCCACGAAAGGGACACAGGAAAATCTCGAGTTCGCCGACTATCTCTTTTACAAAAGTCGGCGCATCGACTTGCTTATTGGAGCAACGTTATTTTTCGAGCTGCTTTGTATTGGACAAATTCGTTTAAGAAACCATTTACCCGTCCTTCAGAAAACCAGACTAGGCTGGATCATCTCAGGGTGTCTAAAGGTAGGAGCGTCTACGCGCTCATCTTTAGTTTCTTCAGTCCAGGAACCCAGCCGGACTCAGAGTCGATATCGAAGGAGGAAGCTCTTTGCGAGCAGCTATTTCAACAACAGTACACTCGGCTGGAATCTGGCCAATATTCGGTTCTGCTTTCTGCCGAAACTAGTTACAACTAGTTCTTGGAAATTCGTGCGCTCCTTCGGTTTCAGACACTCGAAGCTAAATTAGCTAGAAATTTAGATCTGAAGTCGCAGTACACAGCCTTTATAAGGAATTACGTCAACCTTGGCCACATGTCTCTAGCACCTAAAAACGCGGCAGCGCATCAACATTATTTGCCTCATTATTGCGTGAAAAAATTGGAAAGCACAACTACGAAGCTGCTTGTTGTTGATTGATTTGTTGTACGCAGGTCGCCCCATTCAACCAAAAAGGTTCAAGGATCAGTCGATCACGAGGGGTCAAACTATCAAGATCAGTCAAAATTCCAAAGTTAACAGTCAGTCAACCGAGTGAACTACAAGGGAGCCACAAGGCGAGCAAGATCGCCACGTCGAAAGGTTCGGGATTGGGACATCAGGAAAGTCCAAATCACACGGCGAAGTCAAAGCGTTTGGTTTCCAACTCGGTTTGTCACGACCACACCCTGGCGAATCGCCAGCCGGGTCTGTCAGAGTCAAGCGAAAGAGGTCTGCCACAAGGAACCGTGAGCTCGGGGAGGGAAGTTGTCTAAGACCCAGCGTACCTTGCCCGAGCAAGCAGGACCTGGCGTGAAGAAGAGCGGTGGATCGATTTGTGGTTTCAAGAGTCGTTATCCTGGAGAGCCCTGCGATTACTGGCGACGTTCCCGAACAGCTGAGGCATTCAAGAGGCGTTGTCCTGGAGGAGCCCAGCTGTTCGGCAAGTCCCGGAACGGCGGTTGCCCAAGGACACGAAAGACAGGAAACAGCGCAGAGGACATCGGCAGCGACGCCAGCAGACATCACCGGCAGCCACGTCACCATCGCCGCGCGGAGCTCATAAAGCAAAGTGAACTGCTAGGCAGCTTTCTGGCGTTAGCCTTGACTGTCAGCGCGATCTGAGCAACAACCTAGCGGGACCGTCCGGGACAGAGCAAGGGACAGGTATTGCCTCGAAAGGCGATTCTCTGGAGAGCAAGGCTGGTTTATCCTAGTCTGAGAACGGTGACGCTTCCCTAAGCCCGCAAGGCCGAACTCTCTGCGAGTCTAAGGCGCGACAATCGACCCCGAGGCAGCGCGTCGGCAAGCGATCAGAGGCGGCCACTACGAACATCTCGAGACACAGGAGCCAGCAGTCGTCAAGTCAACGCGTCGATAGGCCAGGACGAGGAACATCATCAGCCAGTAGAACCAGAGCGTGGAGGTACCGAGGCCAGCCCAGTCACACACTCGCTGTATTAATAAATCGAGAATAAAACCCACTGTTACCATTTGAACCCTGTGTTTTCTCATTGATCTACGGGGCAGTCACGTTATATAAATTTGGTGGGACGAACATACAATCTTAGGAGCTAGCAGCACGAATCTCGTAGCGAGCAGACCAACAAATCAGCTTCGAATTACGTATCTCCACCAGTTTCTTCAATACATCTTATGGCGCTATAGGCCCGAAGACGAACTTCAAGTATACTCGCTTGACACCAAATGTACGGCACTAAGCCTGCTGCCTTTTCTGGCAATTCGTATAATGCAGCAGCTATCCTGTGATGATGAAGCGGAGTTTCCAATTGCAGCCAAGATCATACGCACAAACCTATACGTTGATGATCTAATCTCAGGAGGAGACAGTTATGAAGAGGTTGTTGAAATTCGTCAACAAGTTAAGGAACTCTTGGACAGGGGACATTTTCCGATTACCAAATGGTGCTCCAACGAGCCTGCGGCGCTAAATGGAATAAAAGCGCGGCGGATGATACAAAGGCGTTGGGTTTGGCTTGGGATACTCTATCGGATAATTAGCTCCTCAGCTTCTTAAGCGGGTGGACAGGTTAGCCCGCAACCAAGCGCTGCATACTGTCGACCATCGCTAGATTAATGGCCCCGATCATCACCAAGCTAAAGATTTTTATGCAGGTCCTATGGAAGGATAAGCTTGACTGGGAAGAGTCCTTACCGCAGTCACTACACCCGCCTTTGTTGGCGCACATGTCACAGATCGCAAAAGTAGCTTACTGGAAGTTTCCACGGATTATTTTGCAGCATTACTCATTCTGCGAAGTACAAGGATTTTGTGACGCAAGCTTGGCCGCTTACGGCGCTCAAGAGTTACGCTCTTGAAGACCCTCACCATTCCGAAGCTAAAGTTATCCGCAGCCCTTTTATTGTCCAAGCTCATCTCTGAATTTTCCTTCAGCGTGCACGCTTCATTGTTGGTCAGATTCTAAAATCGTTTTGGCATGGATTCGTCAACCTCCGTCAGACTTTAACATATTTGTCTCAAGCAGGACTTCACAGATACAAGAGAGAACTAAAGGAATGAACTGGAGGCTCTGAAAGCGCACCTTCAGTCGAGCGTCCCTGACCCTGAGCGTCGACGCAGCGCATTGGTGCTGTCACAGGAAATGGATATTTCGTATAGTTGCAAAGAGTTGCTGAGAGTTTTCGGGTACATATATCGGTTCCATCTAACGCGCAGCAAAGATCGGGTTAGGCATAACCTCTTACAGTCGAGGAAATTAAAGGCGGTACTCATCTGCTCATTAAAGGGATTCAGCGTGTGCACTTTGCCGAGAAGCATATGGCCCTAACTTCGAAGATGCAGCTGTCGCCAAAGAGCAGACTTCTTTCTTTGAACCCATTTCTGGATGAAGGCGTACGCCTTCAAAGTTCTCAGCTGGATTTCGATGCCAAGCACCCAATGATTCTCCCAAAGTTTCATCGCGTAACCTCAGCCAGGTTCTGGCCTATTGGAGGACGAAAAACGGTTTCTGCTGTCATCAGCAAGTGCATTCAATGCTTCAGATTAAAGCTCAAACTAGTAGAGCACATCATGGTGCTGCTCTTAGAGGATCGTGTTCAGCCGAAACGCCCATTTGTAATCGCTGAAGTTGATTTTTGTTAACCCAGGCCTCCTATGAAATGCTACATAGCCATTTTCCTTTGTTTCGTCATTGAGGCTACACACTTGGAAGAAGTCGAGGATCTTTCAACTCAATCTTTTATTGCAGCGCTAATAAGATTTATAAGCCTGAGGGGGAAAGACTCAAACGATCTGGTCGGACAACGCAACCAAATTTGTGGGAGCCGAAAATGAGGTTATTGAGCCTCGGCAGTTGTTCCTCAGCGATTCTCAAAGCAGCGAGTTTTGGAGTTCCCTTACTTCGATGGAAATTAAGTTTCCCACACTTTGAAGGCTTGTGGGAAGGCGCGGTAAAATCCGCGAAATAACATTTTGAAATCGTTGTTGAAAAGTCGTTACTCACATTTCATGAGCTGCGCACCTTAGTTTGTGAATTTTCTGCAATGTTAAACTCACAGCCACACTTTCCCATTTCAGAGAACCCAGATGACATCGACGTTTTGACGCCTGCTTACTTTCTCATTTGGTCTACATTTACCTCAATGGACGAACCTGACGTCTGACATGTGTGCCAAATGCAGCAAATATTCCGGCGCAACTGGAGCACCATCAACTTTTCGTTGCTGCAGGAGCGAAGCAAATGGCAAAGGGCAACGAGGAAGTTAACTGTCCTGCCCCTTGAAACCACTTCACTTCGAAGTATGGCTCTTCCAACGGGGGGAGCATGTCAGGAGCAATCACTTAATTGAAGTAAAATCACTGATTGTTTGTTATTTGGTCAGCATCACTGACAACAAGAATGTAAACAAAGGATTCCTGAATTATCTATTTTGTATGCGTGCACGTATGGATAAGCTGAGATAAGCGCATTCAGTCGCTGATCTCCGCTCATCTTGCATTCGCTCGTTATCGTTTTCGGAGCTCAGTCGCATCGCTGCAGAAATAAACACTTACATAAAAACAAAAACTCTCAGCTTTTTATTCAGCACTGTTCCGGCATCGCATACGTTTTGTTAAAAATTCGTTTTAAAAGGTGTCATAAATTAATGCCACCTTGAAACACTCGTTAATGGCCGTTTTGGGTGCAAGATTCCCAAAATGGAAGACACTATCCGCCAGATCATGGCAAAGGAAGTGTACAACACACATCCGCTAAGGAACATCATGAAAACTAGTAATGACTTAATGTAGTTTGAAAATGCCATTAGGACTGGAAATCTCGCACAAATATCAGATCTAACACTAGTAGCGGGACACATCAAGCGAACGCAGGCAGCAATCATCAACGTCGTGACCGAACTAAAAAGGCGTATAGTTGACCCTGCATTAGTCCCCGTAAGTTAATTAAGAACTGCGCTGGTAAATATACTGTGTGGAGTTGAATAACTAACAAATTGCAGCGACAATTATACATGGTGGCCTGCCGGCTACCAGATACGGCGGCTACCCTTTGCGAGTACAAGGAACATTATATGTCAAAATGCTCACAATTTTTAGGATTGACTGCCCCTCAGCGGTATAAAGAAGCGAAAAGGTTTCATCTTTGTTTAAATTACCCACGAAAGGGACACAGCTTACAGCAATGCAGCTTACACGAACTGCCACCAGAAGCATCATATTCTTCTTCATATGGAATCGAATCCCATTGCACCCTCTCCGCAGCCTGGACCTTAAATGCCACCACATATCTCGTCTTTAGTTTCTTCAGCCTTGTCCAAAACAGCACCTGTAGCCTTGTCTTCAAGTAATGCTTGCTACCTGTCAAAAACAGCTCTGACGTATTCGTACCATGCCGGGCAATACTCGATTCGGTCTCTCAAATTAACTTCGTCACCTCTCGTTTCGGCCATCAACTTCAACTTAAAAGCCATCGCTCAAGCATTTCCATATCCTCGATAGCATCGAACAATTGGATTATATTTTTGCACAATCCAGTAACGCAAATTACAGCGCGTCGGTCGCAACTGCTGTTTCCCAGTTAATTACCGATTATCCGATTGGGAAATACTGGAAAATCTCGAGTTCGCCGACTATCTCTTTTACAAAAGTCGGCGCATCGACTTGCTTATTGGAGCAACGTTATTTTTCGAGCTGCTTTGTATTGGACAAATTCGTTTAAGAAACCATTTACCCGTCCTTCAGAAAACCAGACTAGGCTGGATCATCTCAGGGTGTCTAAAGGTAGGAGCGTCTACGCGCTCATCTTTAGTTTCTTCAGTCCAGGAACCCAGCCGGACTCAGAGTCGATACCGAAGGAGGAAGCTCTTTGCGAGCAGCTATTTCAACAACAGTACACTCGGCTGGAATCTGGCCAATATTCGGTTCTGCTTTCTGCCGAAACTAGTTACAACTAGTTCTTGGAAATTCGTGCGCTCCTTCGGTTTCAGACACTCGAAGCTAAATTAGCTAGAAATTTAGATCTGAAGTCGCAGTACACAGCCTTTATAAGGAATTACGTCAACCTTGGCCACATGTCTCTAGCACCTAAAAACGCGGCAGCGCATCAACATTATTTGCCTCATTATTGCGTGAAAAAATTGGAAAGCACAACTACGAAGCTGCTTGTTGTTGATTGATTTGTTGTACGCAGGTCGCCCCATTCAACCAAAAAGGTTCAAGGATCAGTCGATCACGAGGGGTCAAACTATCAAGATCAGTCAAAATTCCAAAGTTAACAGTCAGTCAACCGAGTGAACTACAAGGGAGCCACAAGGCGAGCAAGATCGCCACGTCGAAAGGTTCGGGATTGGGACATCAGGAAAGTCCAAATCACACGGCGAAGTCAAAGCGTTTGGTTTCCAACTCGGTTTGTCACGACCACACCCTGGCGAATCGCCAGCCGGGTCTGTCAGAGTCAAGCGAAAGAGGTCTGCCACAAGGAACCGTGAGCTCGGCGAGGGAAGTTGTCTAAGACCCAGCGTACCTTGCCCGAGCAAGCAGGACCTGGCGTGAAGAACGAGCGGTGGATCGATTTGTGGTTTCAAGAGTCGTTGTCCTGGAGAGCCCTGCGATTACTGGCGACGTTCCCGAACAGCTGAGGCATTCAAGAGGCGTTGTCCTGGAGGAGCCCAGCTGTTCGGCAAGTCCCGGAACGGCGGTTGCCCAAGGACACGAAAGACAGGAAACAGCGCAGAGGACATCGGCAGCGACGCCAGCAGACATCACCGGCAGCCACGTCACCATCGCCGCGCGGAGCTCATTGGAGAGAGCAGGAGCGTCGCGAACGTCAAGCATTAGGGTGAAGCCGGGTGGAAGGTTCGTCTGCGGTGAGCGAAAAGCAAAGTGAACTGCTAGGCAGCTATCTGGCGTTAGCCTTGACTGTCAGCGCGATCTGAGCAACAACCTAGCGGGACCGTCCGGGACAGAGCAAGGGACAGGTATTGCCTCGAAAGGCGATTCTCTGGAGAGCAAGGCTGGTTTATCCTAGTCTGAGAACGACGACGCTTCCCTAAGCCCGCAATGAAGAACTCTGCGAGTCTAAGGCGCGACAATCGACCCCGAGGCAGCGCGTCTATGAATGAAACCCACTGTTACCATTCGAACCCTGTGTTTCCCACTGATCTACGGGGCAGTCACGTCATATAAATTTGGTGGGACGAACATACAATCTTAGGAGCTAGCAGCACGAATCTCTTAGCGAGCAGACCAACAAATCTGCTTCGAATTACGTATCTCCACCAGTTTCTTCAATACATCTTATGGCGCTATAGGCCCGAAGACGAAATTCAATTATACTCGCTTGACACCAATCGTACGGCACTAAGCCTGCTGCCTTTTTTGGCAATTCGTACCATGCAGCAGCTATCCTATGATGATGAAGCGGAGTTTCCAATTGCAGCCAAGATCATACGCACAAACTTATACGTTGATGATTTAATCTCAGGAGGAGACAGTTATAAAGAGGTTGTTGAAATTCGTCAACAAGTTAAGGAACTCTTGGACAGGGGACATTTTCCGATTCCCAAATGGTGCTCCAACGAGCCTGCGGCGCTGAATGGAATAAAAGCGCGGCGGATGATACAAAGGCGTTGGGTTTGGCTTGGGATACTCTATCGGATAATTTGCTCCTCAGCTTCTTAAGCGGGTGGACAGGTTAGCCCGCAACCAAGCGCTGCATTCTGTTGACCATCGCTAGATTAATGGCCCCGATCATCACCAAGCTAAAGATTTTTATGCAGGTCCTATGGAAGGATAAGCTTGACTGGGAAGAGTCCTTACCGCAGTCACTACACCCGCCTTTGTTGGAGCACATGTCACAGATCGCAAAAGTAGCTTACTGGAAGTTTCCACGGATTATTTTGCAGCATTACTCATTCTGCGAAGTACAAGGATTTTGTGACGCAAGCTTGGCCGCTTACGGCGCTCAAGAGTTACGCCCTTGAAGACCCTCACCATTCCGAAGCTAAAGTTATCCGCAGCCCTTTTGTTGTCCAAGCTCATCTCTGAATTTTCCTTCAGCGTGCACGCTTCATTGTTGGTCAGATTCTAAAATCGTTTTGGCATGGATTCGTCAACCTCCGTCAGACTTTAACATATTTGTCTCAAGCAGGACTTCACAGATACAAGAGAGAACTGAAGGAATGAACTGGAGGCACTGATAGCGCACCTTCAGTCGAGCGTCCCTGACCCTGAGCGTCGACGCAGCGCATTGGTGCTGTCACATGAAATGGATATTTCGTATAGTTGCAAAGAGTTGCTGAGAGTTTTCGGGTTAGGCATAACCTCTTACAGTCGAGGAAATTAAAGGCGGTACTCATCTGCTCATTAAAGGGATTCAGCGTGTGCACTTTGCCGAGAAGCATATGGCCCTAACTTCGAAGATGCAGCTGTCGCCAAAGAGCAGACTTCTTTCTTTGAACCCATTTCTGGATGAAGGCGTACGCCTTCAAAGTTCTCAGCTGGATTTCGATGCCAAGCACCCAATGATTCTCCCAAAGTTTCATCGCGTAACCTCAGCCAGGTTATGGCCTATTGGAGGACGAAAAACGGTTTCTGCTGTCATCAGCAAGTGCATTCAATGCTTCAGATTAAAGCTCAAACTAGTAGAGCACATCATGGTGCTGCTCTTAGAGGATCGTGTTCAGCCGAAACGCCCATTTGTAATCGCTGAAGTTGATTTTTGTTAACCCATTCAATTCATTGTCGGAGGTCAGGAACAGGCCTCCTATGAAATGCTACATAGCCATTTTCCTTTGTTTCGTCATTGAGGCTACACACTTGGAAGAAGTCGAGGATCTTTCAACTCAATCTTTTATTGCAGCGCTAATAAGATTTATAAGCCTGAGGGGGAAAGACTCAAACGATCTGGTCGGACAACGCAACCAATTTTGTGGGAGCCGAAAATGAGGTTATTGAGCCTCGGCAGTTGTTCCTCAGCGATTCTCAAAGCAGCGAGTTTTGGAGTTCCCTTACTTCGATGGAAATTAAGTTTCCCACACTTTGAAGGCTTGTGGGAAGGCGCGGTAAAATCCGCGAAATAACATTTTGAAATCGTTGAAAGTCGTTACTCACATTTCATGAGCTGCGCACCTTAGTTTGTGAATTTTCTGCAATGTTAAACTCACAGCCACACTTTCCCATTTCAGAGAACCCAGATGACATCGACGTTTTGACGCCTGCTTACTTTCTCATTTGGTCTACATTTACCTCAATGGACGAACCTGACGTCTGACATGTGTGCCAAATGCAGCAAATATTCCGGCGCAAATGGAGCACCATCAACTTTTCGTTGCTGCAGGAGCGAAGCAAATGGCAAAGGGCAACGAGGAAGTTAACTGTCCTGCCCCTTGAAACCACTTCACTTCGAAGTATGGCTCTTCCAACGGGGGGAGCATGTCAGGAGCAATCACTTAATTGAAATAAAATCACTGATTGTTTGTTATTTGGTCAGCATCACTGACAACAAGAATGTAAACAAAGGATTCCTGAATTATCTATTTTGTATGCGTGCACGTATGGATAAGCTGAGATAAGCGCATTCAGTCGCTGATCTCCGCTCATCTTGCATTCGCTCGTTATCGTTTTCGGAACTCAGTCGCATCGCTGCAGAAATAAACACTTACATAAAAACAAAAACTCTCAGCTTTTTATTCAGCACTGTTCCGGCATCGCATACGTTTTGTTAAAAATTCGCTTTAAAAGGTGTCATAAATTAATGCCACCTTGAAACACTCGTTAATGGCCGTTTTGGGTGCTAGATTCCCAAAATGGAAGACACTATCCGCCAGATCATGGCAAAGGAAGTGTACAACACACATCCGCTAAGGAACATCATGAAAACTAGTAATGACTTAATGTAGTTTGAAAATGCCATTAGGACTGGAAATCTCGCACAAATATCAGATCTAACACTAGTAGCGGGACACATCAAGCGAACGCAGGCAGCAATCATCAACGTCGTGACCGAACTAAAAAGGCGTATAGTTGACCCTGCATTAGTCCCCGTAAGTAAATTAAGAACGGCGCTGGTAAATATACTGTGTGGAGTTGAATAACTAACAAATTGCAGCGACAATTATACATGGTGGCCTGCCGGCTACCAGATACGGCGGCTACCCTTTGCGAGTACAAGGAACATTATATGTCAAAATGCTCACAATTTTTAGGATTGACTGCCCCTCAGCGGTATAAAGAAGCGAAAAGGTTTCATCTTTGTTTAAATTACCCACGAAAGGGACACAG
Source organism: Drosophila suzukii (assembly GCF_043229965.1). Lineage (NCBI taxonomy): Eukaryota > Metazoa > Arthropoda > Insecta > Diptera > Drosophilidae > Drosophila > Drosophila suzukii. The sequence continues at coordinate 3,939,621 of NW_027255896.1, read as the reverse complement.
GAAAATCTCGAGTTCGCCGACTATCTCTTTTACAAAAGTCGGCGCATCGACTTGCTTATTGGAGCAACGTTATTTTTCGAGCTGCTTTGTATTGGACAAATTCGTTTAAGAAACCATTTACCCGTCCTTCAGAAAACCAGACTAGGCTGGATCATCTCAGGGTGTCTAAAGGTAGGAGCGTCTACGCGCTCATCTTTAGTTTCTTCAGTCCAGGAACCCAGCCGGACTCAGAGTCGATACCGAAGGAGGAAGCTCTTTGCGAGCAGCTATTTCAACAACAGTACACTCGGCTGGAATCTGGCCAATATTCGGTTCTGCTTTCTGCCGAAACTAGTTACAACTAGTTCTTGGAAATTCGTGCGCTCCTTCGGTTTCAGACACTCGAAGCTAAATTAGCTAGAAATTTAGATCTGAAGTCGCAGTACACAGTTTTTATAAGGAATTACGTCAACCTTGGCCACATGTCTCTAGCACCTAAAAACGCGGCAGCGCATCAACATTATTTGCCTCATTATTGCGTGAAAAAATTGGAAAGCACAACTACGAAGCTGCTTGTTGTTGATTGATTTGTTGTACGCAGGTCGCCCCATTCAACCAAAAAGGTTCAAGGATCAGTCGATCACGAGGAGTCAAACTATCAAGATCAGTCAAAATTCCAAAGTTAACAGTCAGTCAACCGAGTGAACTACAAGGGAGCCACAAGGCGAGCAAGATCGCCACGTCGAAAGGTTCGGGATTGGGACATCAGGAAAGTCCAAATCACACGGCGAAGTCAAGGCGTTTGGTTTCCAACTCGGTTTGTCACGACCACACCCTGGCGAATCGCCAGCCGGGTCTGTCAGAGTCAAGCGAAAGAGGTCTGCCACAAGGAACCGTGAGCTCGGCGAGGGAAGTTGTCTAAGACCCAGCGTACCTTGCCCGAGCAAGCAGGACCTGGCGTGAAGAACGAGCGGTGGATCGATTTGTGGTTTCAAGAGTCGTTGCGATAGTAGGCTCTGGACTTATGTTATTGACAATTGGAATAATGGGTATTTAGGGATATACAGGTTGTATGTTGGGTTTGGTATCCAGGGTATTTGCGTATACTTCACTCGCCCCTCCTTTAGAAGATTCAACATCCTTGTTGAATTTAAACGAAATTTCTTTTTTGTTGGCTAGTCGCCTACAGGTAAATATGATGTAAGTAGTAATGCTTAAAAGTATAATTATAAATGTGGTAAAAACAATCGACTTATAAATTGATTCTTGTTTTTGTTGATAGGTAATAGAATTTTTAAGTTTTAACAATCGTATTGGTTCATATAAAGTAATATTAGTGCTAGATAATATAATTTTGTATTCTCTTATAATTTTTGAAGTTGTAATCTTAATGTCTCTTATTTCTAAAGTACATTGACCTAATTGTATTATATTGTTTCCCTGAATTGTTTTGTTGAACACTTCACAATCTTTATTAATTTGTGTCTCTTTTAAATTATAAGTAATAATGATGTTAGGCTCAATATATTTTACAGATTCATTTTCTGATACAAAAGTGTGTTGACATTTAGCAAATTGATTAGTAAGGATTTGAGAGATACATTGATCAGTGATTATAAATTTTTGGTCTAATATATTTGCTAATGAATTTGGTGAATTTTCCAAGTAAAATACTTTCTTTTCGTCATTTACAAAATATTCGTAATTATCATTTATATCAATTTGTCCGCCCATATAATCTGGATATTTAATAATTCTATATTTTTGTATTTCTTTAAATGAAGTGGGTATATAATAAAAGTGTCTTTAGTTTGACTGCTTAACCAAGCTGAAGTTTTGATTGATAGTAAGTTTTCTTCGTTTATGTTCTCTAACTCTTCATGTTTAAGTATTTTAGGATTAAATATTCCAACTTTTGTTAATTGTAAACTCATTTGTAAATCTTCAATGTATTCTAGGAATATATTTAAGGAATATCTAAAAATGTACAAAGCTTTTTCTTCTTGTATATCTTTTACGAGTTTGTTTATATCTTTTGATTGTTCATTTATTAATTGAATTATTTCATTAAATTCTTTGTTTTCAATTACCATTTCTTGTAAGTTTTGTAGTTTATCCTCCAACTCTTTTTTATCATCTTCAGTTAATGTTCCAAATAGGTATTTGTGAGCTGTCCCTAAAAAGTTAATTAATCCCCGTTTTTGTCTCGATGATGAAGTAATTCCCTTAATTTAATGTTTTAATTGTTTCAATGTTAAGGCAATGTCTGGTACGTTTTTAAATTGGTTTTCGTATTTTATAAATTCCTGATATGTTTCAAATATTTTAGTTTGATTTATTTTAATTATATGATGTTCATATTTTAGAGGTATTTTTATAGTCCCTGTGTTCAGAAGTAAATAACCGTTGTTCGAAGTAATGGGTGTAATGCTAATTTGTTGAGCTGTTATCAATGGTATTTTCGTCCATGACACTATCATGATCAATTTCATTATCAGAATCAATACTGTCAATTTCCCTGGAATGAGGAGAGAGTATTTGCATTTTAGCTTTTTTAAATTTGCTTAAATTATAAGTAAATTTAAATTATAAGTAATAATGATGTTAGGCTCAATATATTTTACAGATTCATTTTACCCGTTACTCGTAGAGTAAAAGGGTATACTAAATTCGTCGGAAAGTATGTAACAGGCAGAAGGAAGCGTTTCCGACCCCATAAAGTATATATATTCTTGATCAGGATCACTAGCCGAGTCGATCTAGCCACGTCCGTCTGTCCGTCTGTCCGTCTGTCTGTCCGTCCGGATGAACGCTGAGATCTCGGAAACTATGGGTGCTAGGCTATTGAGATTTGGCGTGCAGATTCCTGAGCTTCTTACGCAGCGCAAGTTTGTTTCAGCACAGTGCCACGCCCACTCTAACGCCCACAAACCGCCCAAAACTGTGGCTCCTACAGTTTTGATGCTAGAATACAAATTTTAACTGAAATGTATTGTTCTCATCAATACCTATCGATTGACTCAAAAAAAAGTTTGCCACGCCCACTCTAACGCCCACAAACCGCCCAAAACTGTGGCTCCTACAATTTTGATGCTAGAATAAAAATTTTAACTCAAATGTATTGTTCTCATCAATACCTATCGATAGACCCAAAAAAAAGTTTGCCACGCCCACTTTAACGCCCACAAACCGCGAAAACCTGTGACGCCCACAATTTTCATGCTAGATAAAAAAATTTTAACTGAAATGTATTGATCTCGTCAATACCTATCGATTGGTTAAAAAAAAAAATTTACCACGCCCACTCTAACGCCCATAACGCTTAAATCTGTATACCGCCGGTAGGTGGCGCATTTTAATCTCGCTTTGCTGCTTGCATATCTCTATTTAGCTGAGTAACGGGTATCTGATAGTCGAGGTACTCGACTATAGCGTTCTTCCTTGTTATTATTAGAATTATTGTTGTTACCCCAATTTCTATTTGAGTCGAACCTATTCTGTCTCTGCTGGTTGTTGTTATATTTGTTTTGATAATTGTTAGTTTGGAATCTACCCCCTTGGTTATTATCTGAATGATAGTTGGGTTTTGCATGTTTTAAAATCTTAAACTTAACTTCATCATCTTCCTGAGAGTTTTGGAACATATACGAACGATTATTTATGGGCTTATCTTCAAAGATTCCTACAGCTTGGGCAGCTTGTTTTAATTTAAGAGGAGACGAAATATCAAATTTACTCAACATAATAAAAGTTTTGATTGGTAATTTTTCACGAATCACTTCAGCTAATGTATCACTCATTGTCCTCGAAACTAGGACTGTGTTTGATGGATTATTGGTCAGTTTACAACAAATTCTACTTGTCTGTTCTTCTAATTCTTCAACAAATTTACATAAGCTATTTTTATATTTAGTCTCACGTAGTTCTGCTATCATTCGATGTGGAGGTGTTGCGCTGTTGAACTCGCTGATAAGTAGGGTCCTCAATTCCTTCCAGTCCTGTGGCTTGTCGGTGATCCGCAGTTTTCAACCTTATGAGCTGTAGACAAACAATTTGTGCATGCTCCTACTTGAATAATGGCTTGGCGCCGTACTTTGGGGTCCATTTGCTGGATACGGCTACATGCTCTAAGATTATGTTGTCCTAGGTGACAAATCTTACAGCTCTCTTCGTTTTGAACTGACTGATGGCGTAGTGTTGATGTAGGTTGAGCGCTTATCGTCTCCAGCATGCAAGCGCGCCGCTCAATAAACGTCAGTACACTCCATAACGTTGGAATTTCCGTTGGTGCATCCGCTGAATTTTCTAGAGCAGTTAGAGACTGCTGGTCTAGATTTCTTCTGATAAGAAAACACAGGATTGGATCCCAGGATTTTGTGCTGATATCGAGGTTTTGAAGAGTACTCATTGAGTTTTTTATAGTGTCATGTAATGCCCTTAGTTGGCGCGAGGAACCGTCTATAGGCGTATGGTCAATAATTTTTGCTATGGCGGCGAATACTAGTATTTTGCCGTTCTGGTACCTGGCCTTCAACCGCAACCAGGTGTCGTCATAGCCACCCTGTGAGAAGGCTGTGTCTGTCAACACGTTTCTCGCTTCACCACGAAGCGAACTCTGTAGTATATGTAGTTTTTGACTGGCCGAATATGGTTTATTATGTACCAATTCCACAAAGAGATCATGGAACCGTGGCCAGTCTAGATACTCGCCGTTTAGGCTCATTGGCGAGTCGTTTTCTCGAAGCAGGTTCATTTCGTATTCCTCGTATAATGTGTGGAATTGGGCTAGCTCTGCTTCTGCCAGAGCTGCGGCCCCAGGTGTGCTATCCAATTCGTCGTGGGCTTGCCTCAGTAACGCCCAATGGAGATCCAGGTGCCTTTGTAGGGCTGGGGTGACAGTTGGGGCGTTCGAGGCTAATGTTAATGACGACTCCAATTCGTTGCATCTTCTCTGCAACTGTCGGATCACCGTGTCAATTGCGGAATCTCCTTTGACTTGATCTCTTGTTGTAAGCTTGATGTTGGCCGAAGTTCGTCTGGGGGCCTTCGGAAGCCCGCTTCCAGTCGTCACGTTGTCCAGAAAGATATTCTGATATTTTTCGACCAGCTCCTTAAGTGCTACTAATCGTGAAGAGTACTCACTTCCAGTGGGTAATGCAGCTTGCTGGACTTCTTCATCTAGGTCGCAAAACTGCTGCCAGAGATCGTTTAACTGATTTAGCTTACCGGAATAATAGCCGTCTCGGAGGCGTCGGTCGGCAGAATCCTTGCCATAATTCTTAATGAGCTGTTGGATTTTCCCTTGCAGATCGTTTTGGGTGTCTAGTAATCGATTGTGTAAATCGATTCTTGTGTGACTTGTTTCCTCAATGAATGAAGTAGATATATTGTGTGTCTTGGAAACAACGAATCTTGTGAAGCTGGATTAAGCTGAGTATCCTGTGAAGCTGGATGGAGCTGGGTATCCTGTGAAGCTGGATGAAGCTGAAGTTCCTGTGACGCTGGAAGAAGAAGCGTACCCTGTGAAGCTGGATGAAGCTGAAGTTCCTGGGACGCTGGAAGAAGAAGCGAATCCTGTGAAGCTGGAATAAGCTGAAGTTCCTGTGACGCTGGAAGAAGAAGCGAATCCTATGAAGCTGGATTAAGCTGAAGTTCCTGTGACGCTGGAAGAAGAAGCAAATCCTGTGAAGAAAGATTGTATTGTTGAACGTTGATGCACTAAGAGCAGTACAAACAAGTGGCCCAAACGACACCAAGCACGTGCTTGTTACGCGCGGGCCCATTTTTATTTCGGGCAAGTACGGTTCGCGAGGAAGGTACATAGAACAAATAAAGACAGGACAAAACATAGATCAACAAGATTAAAGCAAATGAGCTAAGATTTTAGTTTTTAGTACAGGGATAGAATTTGAGGAACAAATTAAATGATATAAATTGTTATAATTATTAGATAGAACGCGAAAGGGCTCATGCTGACTAAAATTTGATGAACATCGTGGCAAGTTGATAGGATGGTAGTTTCGCATTAGTCTAACAGGAACATTGAAACTTAGGCGGCTTACCAAATCTACAGAATCAATATCGCCTCTGATAAGATTATTCATAAAACAAGGAAGAACGCTATAGTCGAGTACCTCGACTATCAGATACCCGTTACTCAGCTAAATAGAGATATGCAAGTAGCAAAGCGAGATTAAAATGCGCCACCTACCGGCGGTATACAGATTTAAGCGTTATGGGCGTTAAAGTGGGCGTGGACCAATCGATAGGTATTGACGAGACCAATACATTTCATTAAAATTTTTTTATCTAGCATGAAAATTGTGGGCGTCACAGGTTTTCGCGGTTTGTGGGCGTTAAAGTGGGCGTGGCAAACTTTTTTTTGGGTCAATCGATAGGTATTGATGAGAACAATACATTTCAGTTAAAATTTTCTATCTAGCATCAAAACTGTAGGAGCCACAGTTTTGGGCGGTTTGTGGGCGTTAGAGTGGGCGTGGCACTCTACTGAAACGAACTTGCGCTGCGCAGGAATCTCAGGAATCTGCGTGCCTAATCCCAGTATTGTAACTCTCATAGTTTCCGAGATCTCAGCGTTCATACGGACAGACGGACATGGCTAGATCGACTCGGCTAGTGATCCTGATCAAGAATATATATACTTTATGGGGTCGGAAACGCTTCCTTCTGCCTGTTACATACTTTCCGACGAATCTAGTATACCCTTTTACTCTACGAGTAACGGGTATAAATAGTACCAAGCATAATTCTACGGCTTACTAGAGTAGGCAAATTAATTAATAGCAATCTACTCGAGTAAGAAGGCAACCCGACGTTTTGATCCCAGTTCAAACCTTGTAAGGCAAAAAGAAGAAATTGTTCTGTACGGACTCAATACGGTCAATGTGCACTTGATACTGAGGACTCCAAACGGAAGAACAGTATTCTAAATAAGGACGGACAAGTGAGGTAAATAATAATTTGGTAGTGTATGGATCATCAAATTCTTTAGACCAACGCTTTATAAACCCAAGAGCACTCATAGCTTTATTTACAGTAGAGGTTATGTGGGAGTCAAATTTAAGTTTAGGATCTAGGAGAACACCTAAATCGTTTACTGAGTATATTCGGTCCAAGGACATGTTCTGAAGAGAGTAACTCATGAACGTTGGCGTGTCTGACTGCAAGCAGAAACCAGATTCAATTTTATTATATATAATCGATATAATAGTCGATTTAGCGTCGCTTGTGACCGGTTGAGTTTATCTTGTGCTCTGTGATTTTTGTCAATTTGTCATTAATATCTGTGTTACTGGCGCCTTGCTTTGTGTCTTAGTCCAACATAACCAGCCGTGCTTCTGTTTTAAATCGTCTGTTTATGTTTAATTGTCTATTTTATTGTAGCAATTTTAGCAAAACCTAACTCTGTTTTTAACCTGTGCATTTTGTTATTGTAACTTCTGTACGCTGCGGTGCATTTGTTTCAATAGCTTTTGTTGTTGTTTCCCATAACTTTCTTGTAATCTCTCTCCCGTTTCTTGTCGTCTCAACTGTTGACGTGTATATTTTGTTTGTGTTTCGCAAGCCACGCTCAGTCGACAGCCACTCTGTCGCGCTCTCTCGCTTTCGCAATCTCTTCGCGCTCTTATACTTTTGTGTTTTTGTGTGTCTACATTTTTATTGTTTGATCCCAGTGTCAAATTAAGTGAGGTATTTATAATTCTTTTGATTCTTTGGTTTTATAAATAACTTTTTTTCTTAAATTTAAATACTTTAAAATGGCTCTTTTTTGTTCCAAGAAAGACTGTCAGTTTGGATCGTCACCTAATGACGTTTTTATTTACTGTCGTCTCTGCAATACAGTCATACATCCAAAATGTACTGGACTTGTTGGCAGAGTAAAAGATTTTATTGATCTGCGTGTTGGTTTTTCGTGGACTTGTGCCTCATGCGTTGAAATAGACCGTGATTTGGATGGCTATGTTGCGCTGACCAATTATTATTATTATTTATTAAGGAGGAGTCCCTGTTTCTGTTAGTCAGCCTAAGGGGTCAAGCCCTACGCAGCTTTCTGTGCCTACTGGTGAAGTTAGCTCTATAGGAGTCCCTTGTCTCGACGAACGATGTTCAGATTGCTGGTGGTGGAAGAAAGAGCCTCTCGGTTGTTCCATATAGGAAGCAATTATTTGTGTCTCGTTTAACACCTGAAACCACATCTGCAGATGTTTTGGAATTTATACAACAGGAATTCCCATCTCAAAACATCGCAGTGGAGGAGTTTAAATTTCCATATGTCCGTAGGATATCTTCATTTAAAATATCTGCTCCTCCGAAAGTATTTAATGTACTAAATTCTAAAAGTTTTTGGCTTAATGATGAATTGGTCATTAAAGAATTGGTTCCAAACAGACGGAGAACTAATAATAGGCCTTCCACGACTGTACCTGCGCCAAAAAACTGAGCAGTTTATTTTTGGCCTATCAAAATGTTAGGGGAAGAGACCTAAGCTTTATGCTGACTCCTCTGCCTTTTCTGAAGACATTCTGGCCTTTACTGAGACTTGGCCGAAACCGGAGATATCAGACTCCGAAGTTCTGTCCAAAAATTTTAATACGTATAGAACTGATCGGGGGTGCTGGTTGTCGTTACCTCTACTTTATCATCGGAGAGAATATACTTTCTTAATCCCAATGACATAGAATTCGTTGGTGCTAAAGTTTCTTTGAAATCTTTTTCTATTTATATAACTTGTTCTTATATTCCACCTGGTTCCGAATTAACAATTTATGAGCAACTTTTGTCTGTAATAAAAACTGGTTTATCTCATCTTTCCGAAAGGGATCTTTTAATTGTTTTGGGTGATTTCAATCTCCCTGACATTTCTTGGTCCCTTTCCACTGACTCACTTGTCTCTACCCCTTTATCTGACCATGATTTCGTTGACGGTCTGTTAGAATTATCATTACAACAATTTAGCTTTATACGTAATTCACTAAACAGACAATTAGATCTTGTATTTGTTTTAGATCCGTCTGAAGTCACTGTATCTAGAATTGGCCCACTAGTTGTGCCTGAAGACCAGTATCATCCCACATTAGAACTTACAATTTGTCTTCCCGGCGTTGATACCCTCTCTCCTTCACTTTCTCCAAATAAATGTAGATGCTTTCGTAAATGTGACTTTAGTAAACTCAACAACTTGATTTCACAATATAACTGTACAAATTTATATAATTGCTTGGATATTGAAAGTGCTACGGAACTATTTTATAGTGTCCTAAACGCTTTTTTCTGTGAATGTGTTCCTGATAGTTTTCCTCCTAAGATAGACAAGCCACCTTGGTTTACCAATCAGTTGCAAAGACTTAGAAACCTAAAAACAAACTTCTATAAAAAGTCGGATAGGCCATCCGATTTTTCAAGATATGTGGTGGCTCGTACTAATTTTAATGTACTTAACAGTCATTCCATGTATTTGAACCGATGTAAATTTGAATTTTCAAAGGATCCTAGGCAATTTTATAACTTTGTCAATGCTAAGCGAAAGTCTTCAGCATTGCCATCATCCGTACGATTAAACTCTATTGAGGCATCTACGGATCCCGAAATTGCAGATTTATTTGCTGAATTCTTCCAATCTACTTTTAGTTCTGTTTCATGGTCTAATTCTAGCTACCCTAATCACTTAAACAGGGCCAATTGTATTTTTATACCCATTACTCGTAGAGTAAAAGGGTATACTAGATTCGTCGGAAAGTATGTAACAGGCAGAAGGAAGCGTTTCCGACCCCATAAAGTATATATATTCTTGATCAGGATCACTAGCCGAGTCGATCTAGCCATGTCCGTCTGTCTGTCCGTCCGGATGAACGCTGAGATCTCGGAAACTATGGGAGCTAGGCTATTGAGATTTGGCGTGCAGATTCCTGAGCTTCTTACGCAGCGCAAGTTTGTTTCAGCAATGTGCCACGCCCACTCTTACGCCCACAAACCGCCCAAAACTGTGGCTCCTACAGTTTTGATGCTAGAATAAAAATTTTAACATAAGTGTATTCTTCTCATCAATACCTATCGAGTGACCCGAAAAAAAATTGCCACGCCCACTCTAACGCCCACAAACCGCCCAAACCTGTGAGGGCAACGGTTTTCATGCCAGATAAAAAATTTTAACTGAAAAGTATTGGTCTCGTCAATACCTATCGATTGATCCAAAAAATTTTGCCACGCCCACTCTAACGCCCATAACGCTTAAATCTGTCTACCGCCGGTAAATGGCGTATTTAAATCTCGATTTGCTGCTTGCATATCTCCATTTCCCTTTGGTCCCTTTAGCTGAGTAACGGGTATCTGATAGTCGAGGTACTCGACTATAGCGTTCTTCCTTGTTTTCTGATACAAAAGTGTGTTGACATTTAGCAAATTGATTAGTAAGGATTTGAGAGATACATTGATCAGTGATTATAAATTTTTGGTCTAATATATTTGCTAATGAATTTGGTGAATTTTCCAAGTAAAATACTTTCTTTTCGTCATTTACAAAACATTCGTAATTATCATTTATATCATTTTGTCCGCCCATATTATCTGGATATTTAAAAATTCTATATTTTTGTATTTCTTTAAATGAAGTGGGTATATGGGCTAGAATAAAAATTTCTAGTTTGACTGCTTAACCAAGCTGAAGTGTTGATTGATAGTAATTTTTCTTCGTTTATGTTCTCTAACTCTTCATGTTTAAGTATTTTAGGATTAAATATTCCAACTCTTGTTAATTGTAAACTCATTTGTAAATCTTAAATGTATTCTAGGAATATATTTAAGGAATACTTAATGACCCCTATTAGTTTCTTGCCAGTGCTTTTCGTCATTTTGTTCTAACGCTCCTGTCTTTTTGAATGGGTTTACTAATTTAGCTTTACGTTTCATTTCTTTTTCGACTTTAGTGTATTCCAGATCTACTTCATGTTCCTCGCGGTCTTTATTAATTTTATCTATCTTATATTCTTTTTGTTTTTGCATATTTTTGCTTGGTTTTATTCCATAAAGAAATATTTCAGCAGGAGTTTTACCTGTGGTATCATGGGTTATTTCGTGATTATAAACGTATGTTGCGTCCGTAAGTGTATTAATAATTCTAAGTGTTTCATTGATTGTTTTATGTACCCTTTCTATATCGGCTATAGCATTCTTGCTAGTTGTAATTTCAATATTAATATTTTCTTTTTGTAACCAATTTTGTAATGATTTAGATACTAGGCCAGGATCTTGATCCATTTTAATGGTTTTCGGTTTACCTATCATGTTAAAGATTTTAAAAAGAGCTTTTTTACTTTCAATCCAATCTGTGGTTTTTGTTTCAATAATAGAAATGAATTTTTAATGAATATAGCGCATCCGCACTAAATTTGTCAGCAGCAACTACAGCTACGGCAAAAAAACCAAGGACAACCACAGCTACGACTATTATTTCGGAATCAACTGCAACCGCAGCTCTAAATACTACGACAACAAAAACCACAACAACAAATCAAAACCAAAACAAAGTTCAGCAAGCGGGTCCGGCCATACAGACCGGACTAGATCGGTACATCCATATCAAGCGTAAGATTAGCCCGCAGAACACCGCGGTAGGTAACAAGTCAAAAATAAACCGTATCCAAGTAGAAGATATATTACCCGGGAGATCCGACAGCAATCAATTTGCGCTTCTAGCAGAAAATTAATCAGGACGGGCTCAGGAGACCCAACCGAAACCTAAGCCCCCACCAATTTACATTAGGGAGAAAATCTCGAACGCCCTGGTCAACAAAATTGTTGCGCTGACCGGGGACGGAAACTTTCATGTTGTTCCGGTCACAAAAGGGGATATCCATGAAACCAAGCTTCAGACCAAATCTGAAGAACATTTCCGAGCAGTATCGAAATACCTGGAGGAAGCTAGGAAAAGCTACTATCAAAGTGCAGTCAGGCAACGGAAACCTCACCATAGCCGCTGTCTACTGACCGCCTCGCTTTACAATTTCTGAAGGACAATTCATGGACTTCTACAACTTGCTTGGAGACCGCTTTATAGCTGCAAAAGACTATAATGCCAAACACACGCACTTGTGACTCCCAAAGGAAGGCAATTATACAATGCAATCATAAAACCGAACAACAAATTAGACTATGTTTCCCCTGGCAGCCCCACATACTGGCCAACAGACCCCAGGAAAGTTCCAGACCTAATAGACTTTGCGGTGACAAAAAACATTCCCCGCAATATAATAAGCGCCAAAGCGCTTTCGGACCTGTCGTCAGACCATTCGCCAGTACTAATAACTCTTCTTCAAAGCACAAAAACCACAGATCACCCCCTCAGGCTGACGTCGCACAGAACCAACTGGTTAAAATATAAAAAGTATGTAAGCTCACACATCCAATTAACCCCTCACTTCAACATCGAAGCGGACATCGACTGCTCTACCGATGCTCTTGAAGAAGTATTCGTGGAGGCAGCCACTATCTCAACACCACAAGGCAGGGACGCGCAAACCAACCACTTCAAAACTAATCTGCAAATTGAACGGTTAGTCCTAGAAAAGAGGCGCCTGCGACGTGCCTGGCAAACCAACAGATCGCCGTCATCAAAACAACGTCTTAAGGAAGCCACTCGCTCACTAAATCGAGCTCTAAAGCAAGAAACAGAAAATGCACAGCTGCAGTACATTAAAAAACTATCGCCAACCAGTACAAAACATCCTCTGTGGAGGGCTCACCCAAATCTGAGCTCTCCAATCGAAACAGTCACTCCGATAAGAAACTCATCTGGCATCTGGGCCCGCAGCGACGAAGATAGAGCCGAAACTTTTGCTTTACATCTAAGAAACGTCTTCCAGCCGAACCCTGCCACTGGTTCATTTTTCCTACCACAAATCGAATCTGAATCTATTTCCCTACCACCATTGTTTCAGCCAAAGGAGATCGCGAAAGTCATTGGGGAACTGAAACCGAAAAAGGCCCCTGGCGGTGACCAAATAACCCCAAAAATGTTAATTGAACTTCCAAACTCTGCCATTGAGGTTATTTGTAAGCTCTTCAATGGGATTATAACTCTCGGCTACTATCCGAAAAAATGGAAAAAGTCTATTATCATTATGATACCGAAGCCCGGAAAAGACCACACAATTCTGTCATCCTACAGACCAATTCGTGTCTGTCTAAGCTGTTCGAAAAATGCCTTCTAACTCGCATAACACCATATCTAGGAGCACACAATGTTATCCCTGCTCATCAATTTGGATTTCGTCAAAACCATGGAACAATCGAACAAGTTAACAGAATAACATCAGAAATAAGCACAGCCTTTGAGCATCGGGAATACTGCAGCGCAATATTCCTCGATGTATCTCAAGCCTTCGATCGAGTATGGTTAGTTGGCCTCATGCACAAAATCAAAACACACTTACCTGATTACACTCACAAGCTTCTTGAGTCGTATCTATACAACAGGACCTTCGCAGTAAGGTGCAATACAACAACATCCGACGACTACATTATCAAAGCTGGAGTCCCGCAAGGAAGCGCGCTAGGGCCTACTCTGTTCCTCCTATACACAGCGGATATTCCCACGAACGAGCAGCTAACAACATCTACGTTCGCTGACGACACCGCAATTTTAAGTCGCTCGAGGTGCCCAGGCCTAGCCACAACACAGCTAGCAAACCACCTCCTCGTAGTAGAGAGGTGGCTATCTGATTGGCGGATTAAAATAAATGAACAAAAATGTAAACACATAACGTTTACTCTCAACACGCAAACATGCCCTCCACTATTATTGAATAAATAATACGCAGATTCCCCAAGTCAACGATGTAACGTATCTCGGCGTCCACCTTGACAGACGACTAACCTGGAGAAGACACATCGAACACAAAAAAGTACATCTTAAACTAAAGGCCAGCAGCTTCCACTGGATTCTTAACGCTCGTTCGCCCCTGCGTCTGGACTACAAGGTTTTGCTCTACAACTCCACTCTCAAGCCCATCTGAAAATATGGCTCCCAGCTATGGGGGAACGCGCGTTCAATCGAAAATCCTGCGAACTATCACTGGGGCACCATGGTATATTCGCAACCAAAACATCCACAGGGTCCTAAGCATTCTTACCGTTAAAGATGAAATAGACAAACAAAAAGCGTCCTACAACGAAAAACTCTCTGTGCACCCCAATCGCCTCGCAAGAGGCTTGACTTGGGTTTCCAGCCGATCGCGTCTACAACGCAACGACCTGCCAAGCCAGCTATAACTTTCGGGCCCCTTTAGCACAACATCAGTCATATGACTGTGAGTTAGATTAATTAGTCTAAGATTTGATACACTTATTGTTAGTATCCAAAGGGAGAAGATTCAATAAATAAATTAGCAAAGCATTTAAAAAAAAAAAAAAATGAATATCAATGCATGTTAAAAATTTACGTTGGTCAATTAAGTAATAGTCTGTAACATATTTATCGCGAACATTTTTAGTTTCTGTAGTTTTTTCAAACGGAAGAGCAACTTTTCTGTGCTCTGCTTTGCATAAATTACAAATTTTACATTTATTAATAATGTCTTGAATAAGTTTTTGTGCGTCTGGAAAGTAGTATTTCGTTTCAAAAGTCTCATAAGTCTTTTGAATACCTTGGTGTATTGTTTTCTCATGTATTTCTAATATTTTTTCATGAAAGTCTGCATATGTGGGAAAGTTGGGAAGTACTACTGAAGTTTTTATTAATTTCGTACCAGTATTTGGTTTAATTATTTTCATATAAGCTCGTTGAAAAATTGCAAAGTCTTCGTCATTATTAATGTACATAATAAAATTGTGTCCACATATAAATTTTATAATTATGTCTTTCGCCAAAGTTTCAGTCATGTCACTGTAAATAATTTTATTAATAGTTTTGTTAAAGTAGTGAGTAAGTTCGTTAGTGTCTTGATTTCCCTTTTCAAATATAAGTTGGTGATTAAAAACGTTAACTCGTCGGTAATTTGTATGCAATCACCATTATCTTGTGCACTGCGCACTGTTGCTGCAGTAGTATCTACATCATCTTCATTTTGAAATACCTCTTCAATTTGGTTATCTTTTGATTACTTTTTTGTAATCCTAGATAGAGCATCTGCTACGTGATTCTCTTTACCTTTAATGTACTTTATTTCATAATCAAACTCTCTTAGTTTTATTTTCCAACGTTGTAATTTCATGTTAGGTTCCTTTATATTGTGTAACCAAACATGTTGTTTATGGTCAGAGCATTTTTTAAAACTTTTTCCAAAGAGATAGGGGTGGAAATAGTTAGTCGCCCATACAATAGCTAATAATTATTTTTCAATAGCTGCATAATTTAACTCATGTTCATTTAAAGTTCTACTGGCAAAACAAATGGGTTTCCCTTCTTGGGATAGTACAGCACCTAATGCATAGTTGCTTGCATCTGTAGTTAGATCAAACTTCTTTTCAAAATCTGGATATATGAGAATTGGATCGCTACTTATTAAAGTTTTTAATTGTTCAAACGCTTCAATGTAATAAGGATCGTTTATATTTATTTTTTCTCCTTTCTTTAAGCAGAGAGTCATTGGTTTGTCAATTTTTGCGAAATATTTTATAAATTTACGATAAAATCCACAATGGCCTAAAAATGATTTTATTTGTTTTGGAGAGTTTGAAATTTTAATATCTTGAATAGCTTGAATTTTGGTCACATGTCTCTAGCACCTAAAAACGCGGCAGCGCATCAAGGCAAATGCCTCATTATTGCGTGCAAAAATTGGAAAGCACAACGACGAAACTGCTTGTTGTTTTCAATGGTTCAGCGAAGTCCACTTCGGGATGTTCTCTGAATGATTTGTTGTACGCAGGTCCCTCCATTCAACCAAAAAGGTTCAAGGATCAGTCGATCACGAGGAGTCTAACTATCAAGATCAGTCAAAATTCCAAAGTGAACAGTCAGTCAACCGAGTAAACTACAAGGGAGCCACAAGCCGAATCGCTGGATGCAGCGCCGTGGGAAGCCTACAAGGATCAAGATCGCCACGTCGAGAGGTTCGGGATTGGGACATCAGGAAACTCCAAATTGAGACACAAGTGGCTGAGGTCCGGAAGGCATCAAACGGCGAAGTCAAGGCGTTTGGTTTCCAACTTTGTCACGACCACACCCTGGCGAATCGCCCGGCGGGTCTGTCAGAGTCAAGCGAAAGAGGTCTGCGACAAGGAACCGTGAGCTCGCGGAGGGAAGTTGTCCCAGACCCAGCGTACCTTGCCCGACCAAGCAGTACCTGGCGTGAAGGACGAGCGGTGGATCGATTTGTGGTTTCAAGAGGCGTTGTCCTGGAGAGCCTAGCGATTACTGGCAACGTTCCCGAACAGCAACATCCCAAAATCTCGAGTGCCAGAAACGCCAAGCTGAGGCATTCAAGAGGCGTTGTCCTGGAGGAGCCCAGCTGTTCGGCAAGTCCCGGAACGGCTGTTGCCCAAGGACACGAAAGACAGGAAACAGCGCAGAGGACATCGGCAGCGACGCCAGCAGACATCACCGGCAGCCACGTCACCATCGCCGCGCGGAGCTCATTGGAGAGCGCAGGAGCGTCGCGAACGTCAAGCATTAGTGTGAAGCCGGGTGGAAGGTTCGTCTGCGGTGAGCGAAAAGCAAAGTGAACTGCTAGGCAGCTATCTGCCGTTAGCCTTGACTGTCAGCGCGATCTGAGCAACAACCTAGCGGGACCGTCCGGGACAGAGCAAGGGACAGGTATTGCCTCGAAAGGCGATTCTCTGGAGAGCAAGGCTGGTTTATCCTAGTCTGAGAACGGCGACGCTTCCCTAAGCCTGCATGGCCGAACTCTCTGCGAGTCTAAGGCGCGACAATCGACCCCGAGGCAGCGCGTCGGCAAGCGATCAGAGGCGGCCACTACGAACATATCGAGAC
Organism: Drosophila suzukii; assembly: GCF_043229965.1. Taxonomy (NCBI): domain Eukaryota; kingdom Metazoa; phylum Arthropoda; class Insecta; order Diptera; family Drosophilidae; genus Drosophila; species Drosophila suzukii. The sequence goes on along the minus strand of NW_027255896.1, from coordinate 3,922,694 downwards.
ACAGGAGCCAGCAGTCGTCAAGTCAACGCGTCGATAGGACAGGACGAGGAACATCATCAGCCAGTAGAACCAGAGCGAGGAGGTACCGAGGTCAGCCCAGTCACATACTCGCTGTATTAATAAATCGAGAATAAAACCCACTGTTACCATTCGAACCCTGTGTTTCCCACTGATCTACGGGGCAGTCACGTCATATAAATTTGGTGGGACGAACATACAATCTTAGGAGCTAGCAGCACGAATCTCGTAGCGAGCAGACCAACAAATCAGCTTCGAATTACGTATCTCCACCAGTTTCTTCAATACATCTTATGGCGCTATAGGCCCGAAGACGAAATTCATGTATACTCGCTTGACACCAAACATACGGCACTAAGCCTGCTGCCTTTTCTGGCAATTCGTTAAATGCAGCAGCTGTCCTGTGATGATGATGCGGAGTTTCCAATTGCAGCCAAGATCATACGCACAAACCTATACGTTGATGATTTAATCTCAGGAGGAGACAGTTATGAAGAGGTTGTTGAAATTCGTCAACAAGTTAAGGAACTCTTGGACAGGGGACATTTTCCGATTCCCAAATGGTGCTCCAACGAGCCTGCGGCGCTAAATGGAGTCAAAGCGTCGGATCGGGAGAAGACTTTAAAGTTCCGCGGCGGATGATACAAAGGCGTTGGGCTTGGCTTGGGATACTCTATCGAATAATTTGCTCCTCAGCTTCTTCTGTCGACCATCGCTAGATTAATGGCCCCGATCATCACCAAGCTAAAGATTTTTATGCAGGTCCTATGGAAGGATAAGCTTGACTGGGATGAGTCCTTACCGCAGTCATTACACTCGTCTTTGTCACAGATCGCAAAAGTAGCTTACTGGAAGTTTCCACGGATTATTTTGCAGCATTACTCATTCTGCGAAGTACAAGGATTTTGTGATGCAAGCATGGCCGCGTACAGCGCTCAAGAGTTACGCCCTTAAAGACCCTCACCTTTCCGAAGCTAAAGTTATCCGCAGCCCTTTTATTGTCCAAGCTCATCTCTGAATTGTGCCTCCAGCGTGCACGCTTCATTGTTGGTCAGATTCTATAATCGTTTTGGCATGGATTCGTCAACCTCCGTCAGACTTTAACATATTTGTCTCAAGCAGGACTTCACAGATACAAGAGAGAACTAAAGGAATGAACTGGAGGCACTGATAGCGCACCTTCAGTCGAGCGTCCCTGACCCTGAGCGTCGACGCAGCGCATTGGTGCTGTCACAGGAAATGGATTTTTCGTATAGTTGCAAAGAGTTGAGAGTTGAGAGCTGAGAGTTTTCGGGTACATATATCGGTTCCATCTAACGCGTAGCTAAGATCGGGTAAGGCATAACCTCTTACAGTCGAGGAAATTAAAGGCGGTACTCATCTGCTCATTAAAGGGATTCAGCGTGTGCACTTTGCCGAGAAGCATATGGCCCTAACTTCGAAGATGCAGCTGTCGCCAAAGAGCAGACTTCTCTCTTTGAACCCATTTCTGGATGAAGGAGCTCTTATGAACGCCTTCGAAGTTCTCAGCTGGATTTCGATGCCAGGCACCCAATGATTCTCCCAAAGTTTCATCGCGTAACCTGAGCCATTAATAATCATTTCCATCGCAAGTTCCTTCGTGCGGGAGAGCGGAGCTTGTTGGCCGCTCTACGGCAGAGGTTCTGGCCTATTGGAGGACGAAAAACGGTTTCTGCTGTCATCAGCAAGTGCATTCAATGCTTCTGATTAAAGCCCAAACTAGTAGAGCACATCATGGCGCCGCCATAAGGATTGGAAATCTCGCACAAATATCAGATCTAACAGTAGTAGCGGTACATCGAACGCAGGCAGCAATCCTCAATGTCGTGACCGAAATAAAAAGGCGTATAGTTGACCCTGCATTAGTCCCCGTAAGTAAATTAAGAACGGCGCTGGTAAATATACTGTGTGGAATTGAATAACTAACAAATTGCAGCGACAATTATACATGGTGGCCTGCCGGCTACCAGATACGGCGGCTACCCTTTGCGAGTACAAGGAACATTATATGTCAAAATGCCCACAATTTTAAGGGTTGACTGCCCCTCAGCGGTATAAAGAAGCGAAAAGGTTTCATCTTTGTTTAAATTACCCACGAAAGGGACACAGCTTACAGCAATGCAGCTTACACGAACTGCCACCAGAAGCATCATACCCTTCTTCATATGGAATCGAATCCCATTGCACCCTCTCCGCAGCCTGGACCTTAAATGCCACCACATATCTCGTCTTTAGTTTCTTCAGCCCTGTCCAAAACAGCACCTGTAGCCTTGTCTCCAAATAATGCTTGCTACCGCCATAGTATATGTCAAAAACAGCTCTGGCGTATTCGTACCATGTCTCTCAAATTAGCTTCGTCACCTCTCGTTTCGCCAATCAACTTCAACTTAAAAGCCATCGCTCAAGCATTTCCATATCCTCGCTAGCATCGAATAAATCGGATTATATTTTTGCACAATTCAGTAACGCAAATTACAGCGCGTCGGTCGCAACTGCTGTTACCCAATTAATTACCGATTATCACCCGCATTTGGACCTTAACGCTTCCGATTGGAAAATACCGGAAAATCTCGACTTGCTTATTGGAGAAACGTTATTCTTCGAGCTGCTTTGTATTGGACAAATTCGTTTAAGAAACCATTTACCCGTCCTTCAGAAAACCAGACTAGGCAGGATCATCTCAGGGTGTCTAAAGGTAGGAGCAACTACGCGCTCATCTTTAGTTTTTTCAGTTCAGGAACCCAGCCGCAGTCGGACTCAGAATCGATATCGAAGGAGGAAGCTCTATGCGAGCAGCTATTTCAATCTGGTCAATATTCGGTTCTGCTTCCTGCCAAAACTAGTTACAACTAGTTGTTGGAAATTCGTGCGCTCCTTCGGTTTCAGACTCTCGAAGCTAAATTAGCTTGAAATTTAGAGCTGAAGTCGCAGTACACAGCCTTTATAAGGAATTCCCTCAACCTTGGCCACATGTCTCTAGCACCTAAAAGCGCGGCAGCGCATCAATATTATTTGCCTCATTATTGCGTGCAAAAATTGGAAAGCACAACGACGAAACTGCTTGTTGTTTTCGATGGTTCAGCGAAGTTCACTTCGGGATGTTCTCTGAATGATTTGTTGTACGCAGGTCCCTCCATTCAACCAAAAAGGTTCAAAGATCAGTCGATCACGAGGAGTCTAACTATCAAGATCAGTCAAAATTCCGAAGTGAACAGTCAGTCAACCGAGTAAACTACAAGGGAGCCACAAGGCGAATCACCGGATGCAGCGCCGTGGGAAACCTACAAGGATCAAGATCGCCACGTCGAGAGGTTCGGGATTGGGACATCAGGAAACTCCAAATTGAGACGCAAGTGGCTGAGGTCCGGAAGGCATCAAACGGCGCAGTCAAGGCGTTTGGTTTCCAACTTTGTCACGACCACACCCTTGCGAATCGCCCGGCGGGTCTGTCAGAGTCAAGCGAAAGAGGTCTGCGACAAGGAACCGTGAGCTCGGGGAGGGAAGTTGTATAAGACCCAGCGTACCTTGCCCGACCAAGCAGTACCTGACGTGAAGGACGAGCGGTGGATCGATTTGTGGTTTCAAGAGGCGTTGTCCTGGAGAGCCTAGCGATTACTGGTGACGTTCCCGAACAGCAACATCCCAAAATCCCGAGTGCCAGAAACGCCAAGCTGAGACATTCAAGAGGCGTTGTCCTGGAGGATCCCAGCTGTTCGGCAAGTCCCGGAAAGGCTGTTGCCCAAGGACACGAAAGACAGGAAACAGCGCAGAGGACATCGGCAGCGACGCCAGCAGACATCACCGGCAGCCACGTCACCATCGCCGCGCGGAGCTCATAAAGCAAAGTGAACTGCTAGGCAGCTTTCTGGCGTTAGCCTTGACTGTCAGCGCGATCTGACCAACAACCTAGCGGGACCGTCCGGGACAGAGCAAGGGACAGGTATTGCCTCGAAAGGCGATTCTCTGGAGAGCAAGGCTGGTTTATCCTAGTCTGAGAACGGCGACGCTTCCCTAAGCTTCTAAGCTTCTAAGGCGCGACAATCGACCCCGAGGCAGCGCGTCGGCAAGCGATCAGAGGCGGCCACTATGGCCCCGATCATCACCAAGCTAAAGATTTTTATGCAGGTCCTATGGAAGGATAAGCTTGACTGGGAAGAGTCCTTACCGCAGTCACTACACCCGCCTTTGTTGGAGCACATGTCACAGATCGCAAAAGTAGCTTACTGGAAGTTTCCACGGATTATTTTGCATTATTTTGGCGTTAAAATGTGATTTATTTTCTACTGGATTTTAAACAAATGTAAATGTATAATGTAAATGTAAAATGTAAGAGGGTGTGTTACGTACGCCCTCCACATAGAAAGATTCACATAGAGAAACAACGACGAATCTTTAGCCAGGGGGAGGGGTGCATGTGACTAACCAGACTCATACTGGTAAAGGCAGAAGAAAAAGCAATTCGGCAATTCTCGGGTGTCGCGTGACCAGAACAACGGCCACTATCGACCTATTGGTAACCATACTCCGGTAGCTGGCAAAGGGCAACAGCCGGCCGTTGACTGCCAAGATAGCAGATATCAAGAAACAGTAATTCTAGGTGGGAACACCTAGTTTATCCGATCCGTACCCGCAGCCAAGAAAAAGCTCTAGTCTGGTATAAAAGACCTTAGACAAATAGAAAAAGAGAGAGAATCCATTTGGGTGTCTTGCTGACGGAAGCCGGCAGCTTCGAGGGAAGGCGACTTTCCCTGGGGCAGTCGTCCATGGAGTCTTCTGCCACCAGGACCAGCCACCATATCCAACAGTCCTTGAGGAGAACACAATTGCAGCTCGAAATAATCTTGTGTCGAACCAGCGCCGCTATTGCCATCAAAGAACGTGGAGAAGATCAACAATAAGGAAGACATCCGACATACTGCGATGTTTGTGGACGCAGTATCCGTGATCTCCATGCTCCTGAAATTTGTTCAGCTGTAGGAACCATCCGTTCAGAGCGTAGCGACCAATAGCATACGTCGGAGAAAGTAGTGATGCAATATAAATGTGTTAATCGAGCCAACCAAAGCTAAAGTGAACTCATGCATAACCAAGGACCAATATCCTCAAATAATACAATTGGATAAGAATTGAAAATCAAGCATTCAAACATGCATTGAAATATATTTAAACCAACCGAATCAATAGACAAAGTGCGAATCATGATAAACAATTAGAAAGGACGAATATCTCCCCCAGCCGTTGAAGAAGTCGCATGCCTCTAGCATAATATATATATATTTTGTGTTTAAGTGAATTGATATATTTAAGAACAGCCGTATTTTGGTGCACGTATATTTATATATATATATCCAACATAATATTTTCCCAAAGCCCAGGATCCGGAGCGTCGAGATCTCATCGCCCAGGATTTAAAGAGGGGGTAAGTTTGTCGGGACACGGTTCCTTTCTTATAAACATACATATATAAATATTCGTGCAGTATCCTACAGTTTTATAGAAAACTATAAACTTTTGCAGCGGCGAGTATCAGCCTTGTAGTTATTTGATAATTGCAAGAGCCCTCTGAGCGACGTTTGTAGTCGTAAATAGTCAGCATTTTGCTGATGTGTGCACCTTCACAGGTGGTAAAATCTATACTTTCCGCTAATACAGTAATTGTCAATTAATTTAATCCCTATATGAATTAACCAATATTATGTTATTCAACACCGGCACACGCCGACATAAATATTATTTAATAAATTTATAATGTGAAAAAGAATTGAAAACCATGGCGTGCTAGAACTATAACAAAGGGGGTGTGCTGACGCGAGGAGTGAAGTAGGTCAAGAACAATGACATAACTTTCGACGGACAACCTTGACAATAGGGGATCGTATTGCGCGGCCCGCTACGATCCATTGGCACACGAATGTGTGAAGGGGAGGGAATATGGCCAAAACACAGCCCGATCGTATTGCGATCAAGCGACAGCTAAGCTTGCTGGGCAGTGTGGACTGATGACTGACGAACTTTGTGACTAATATTATTTTCCAGGCACTTTTACTATTTATTCTCGTTATGTTGGAGAGGAGAGAGGCTTACCAAGATCCCACGAACCGAATACGACGTAGCTTATGCCGGCAAATGGTGCCTGAACATCGGACGCCTCTCCCTCGGCCCAAGTCCTTGTCAGGACTCGGGCACTAATACGCCCACGTAACACGTGGTGCGATAAGTACTTAGCCTCCAAAAGAAAAACGAAAATTTTGGAAAAGTGGCGACTTATTTCTAAACATAATCTCCTTTTAGCTCGATACACTTCACCCAGCGATGCTCATACTTCTTTGACCCGTCTGAAAAACACGTTTTCTCGAGGTCTGCAAAATAGGCCTCTGTGGCGGCGACGACCTCCTCATTCGACTCAAATTTCTGTCCAGCGAGTGACTTTTTCAAGTTTGAAATCAAAACGAAGTCACACGGGGCCAAATCTGAAGAATATGGTGGATGGGGTAGCAGTTCGTAGCCCAATTTGGCCTTGGCGAGAGCGGAAGTGTGAGCCGGTGCGTTGTCATGGTGGAAGAGCACTTTTTTCTTCGGCAAATGGGGCCGTATTTTCTGCAATTAGGCGGCGAATCGGCCCAATAATTCGGCATAGTACAGCCCTGTGACCGTTTTGCCCCTCTCCAGGTAGTCGTTGTAGATCACACCTTGTGAATCCCAAGAAACGGTCGCCATCACCTTTCCGGCCGATAAGACAGTCTTCGCCTTCTTCGGAGCAGGTTCGCCGGGCGAAGTCCACTGTTTCGACTGTTCCTTGGTCTCTGGTGTGTACCAGCGGATTCATGTTTCGTCGGCGGTCACGAAACGACGCAGAAACTGCTTCGGATTGCGCTATCTCACGGTTGCGTTTGTTGTCCGGAATGAGCAAACGCGGCACCCATCGCGCCGACAGCTTTCTCATGCCCAAAATTTCATGCACGATAAGACCCACGCGGTCTTTTGACATGGATACTGTCTCAGCTATCTCGCGTATCTTCAATCGGCGTTCTGCCAATACGAGATCGTGGATTTACTCATTCTGCGAAGTACAAGGATTTTGTGATGCAAGCTTGGCCGCGTACGGCGCTCAAGAGTTACGCCTTTGAAGACCCTCACCATTCCGAAGCTAAAGTTATCCGCAACCCTTTTATTGTCCAAGCTCATCTCTGAATTGTGCCTCCAGCGTGCACGCTTCATTGTTTCGTTTGGTTTCCAACTTTGTCACGACCACACCCTGGCGAATCGCCCGGCGGATCTGTCAGAGTCAAGCGAAAGAGGTTTGCGACAAGGAACCGTGAGCTCGGGGAGGGAAGTTGTATAAGACCCAGCGTACCTTGCCCGACCAAGCAGTACCTGGCGTGAAGGACGAGCGGTGGATCGATTTGTGGTTTAAAGAGGCGTTGTCCTGGAGAGCCTAGCGATTACTGGCGACGTTCCCGAACAGCAACATCCCAAAATCCCGAGTGCCAGAAACGCCAAGCTGAGGCATTCAAGAGGCGTTGTCCTGGAGGAGCCCAGCTGTTCGGCAAGTCCCGGAACGGCTGCCCTTTTATTGTCCTTGCTCATCTCTGAATTGTGCCTCCAGCGTGCACGCTTCATTGTTGGTCAGATTCTATAATCGTTTTGGCATGGATTCGTCAACCTCCGTCAGACTTTAACAAATTTGTCTCAAGCTGGACTTCACAGATACAAGAGAGAACTAAAGGAATGAACTGGAGGCACTGATAGCGCACCTTCAGTCGAGCGTCCCTGACCCTGAGCGTCGACGCAGCGCATTGGTGCTGTCACAGGAAATGGATATTTCGTATAGTTGCAAAGAGTTGCTGAGAGTTTTCGGGTACATATATCAGTTCCATCTAACGCGTAGCTAAGATCGGGTAAGGCATAACCTCTTACAGTCGAGGAAATTAAAGGCGGTACTCATCTGCTCATTAAAGGGATTCAGCGTGTGCACTTTGCCGAGAAGTATATGGCCCTAACTTCGAAGATGCAGCTGTCGCCAAAGAGCAGACTTCTTTCTTTGAACCCATTTCTGGATGAAGGCGTACGCCTTCAAAGTTCTCAGCTGGATTTCGATGCCAGGCACCCAATGATTCTCCCAAAGTTTCATCGCGTAACCTGAGCCATTATTAATTATTTCCATCGCAAGTTCCTTCGTGCGGGAGAGCGGAGCTTGTTGGCCGCTCTACGGCAGAGGTTCTGGCCTATTGGAGGACGAAAAACGGTTTCTGCTGTCATCAGCAAGTGCATTCAATGCTTCAGATTAAAGCCCAAACTAGTAGTAGTAGTATCTCGCACAAATATCAGATCTAACAGTAGTAGCGGGACATCGAACGCAGGCAGCAATCCTCAATGTCGTGACCGAACTAAAAAGGCGTATAGTTGACCCTGCATTAGTCCCCGTAAGTAAATTAAGAACGGCGCTGGTAAATATACTGTGTGGAATTGAATAACTAACAAATTGCAGCGACAATTATACATGGTGGCCTGCCGGCTACCAGATACGGCGGCTACCCTTTGCGAGTACAAGGAACATTATATGTCAAAATGCCCACAATTTTAAGGGTTGACTCCCCTTCGGCGGTATAAAGAAGCGAAAAGGTTTCATCTTTGTTTAAATTACCAACGAAAGGGACACAGCTTACAGCAATGCAGGTCTGGCAATTGTACGAACTGCCACCAGAAGCATCATACCCTTCTTCATATGGAATCGAATCCCATTGCACCCTCTCCGCAGCCTGGACCTTAAATGCCACCACATATCTCGTCTTTAGTTTCTTCAGCCCTGTCCAAAACAGCACCTGTAGCCTTGTCTCCAAATAATGCTTGCTACCGCCATAGTATATGTCAAAAACAGCTCTGGCGTATTCGTACCATGTCTCTCAAATTAGCTTCGTCACCTCTCGTTTCGCCAATCAACTTCAACTTAAAAGCCATCGCTCAAGCATTTCCATATCCTCGCTAGCATCGAATAAATCGGATTATATTTTTGCACAATTCAGTAACGCAAATTACAGCGCGTCGGTCGCAACTGCTGTTACCCAATTAATTACCGATTATCACCCGCATTTGGACCTTAACGCTTCCGATTGGAAAATACCGGAAAATCTCAAGCTCGCCGGCTATCTCTTTTACAAAAGTGAGCGCATCGACTTGCTTATTGGAGAAACGTTATTCTTCGAGCTGCTTTGTATTGGACAAATTCGTTTAAGAAACCATTCACCCGTCCTTCAGAAAACCAGACTAGGCTGGATCATCTCAGGGTGTCTAAAGGTAGGAGCGTCTACGCGCTCATCTTTAGTTTCTTCAGTCCAGGAACCCAGCCGGACTCAGAGTCGATATCGAAGGAGGAAGCTCTTTGCGAGCAGCTATTTCAACAACAGTACACTCGGCTGGAATCTGCCGAAACTAGTTACAACTAGTTCTTGGAAATTCGTGCGCTCCTCCGGTTTCAGACACTCGAAGCTATATTAGCTAGAACTTTAGATCTGAAGTCGCAGTACACAGCCTTTATAAGGAATTACGTCAACTTTGGCCACATGTCTCTAGCACCTAAAAACGCGGCAGCGCATCAATATTATTTACCTCATTATTGCGTGAAAAAATTGGAAAGCACAACTACGAAGCTGCTAGTTGTTTTCGATGGTTCAGCGAAGTCCACTTCGGGATGTTCTGATTGATTTGTTGTACGCAGGTCGCCCCATTCAACTAAAAAGGTTCAAGGATCAGTCGATCACGAGGAGTCAAACTATCAAGATCAGTCAAAATTCCAAAGTTAACAGTCAGTCAACCGAGTAAACTACAAGGGAGCCACAAGGCGAGCAAGATCGCCACGTCGAAAGGTTCGGGATTGGGACATCAGGAAAGTCCAAATCACACGGCGAAGTCAAAGCGTTTGGTTTCCAACTCGGTTTGTCACGACCACACCCTGGCGAATCGCCAGCCGGGTCTGTCAGAGTCAAGCGAAAGAGGTCTGCCACAAGGAACCGTGAGCTCGGCGAGGGAAGTTGTCTAAGACCCAGCGTACCTTGCCCGAGCAAGCAGGACCTGGCGTGAAGAACGAGCGGTGGATCGATTTGTGGTTTCAAGAGTCGTTGTCCTGGAGAGCCCTGCGATTACTGGCGACGTTCCCGAACAGCTGAGGCATTCAAGAGGCGTTGTCCTGGAGGAGCCCAGCTGTTCGGCAAGTCCCGGAACGGCTGTTGCCCAAGGACACGAAAGACAGGAAACAGCGCAGAGGACATCGGCAGCGACGCCAGCAGACATCACCGGCAGCCACGTCACCATCGCCGCGCGGAGCTCATTGGAGAGAGCAGGAGCGTCGCGGACGTCAAGCATTAGGGTGAAGCCGGGTGGAAGGTTCGTCTGCGGTGAGCGAAAAGCAAAGTGAACTGCTAGGCAGCTATCTGGCGTTAGCCTTGACTGTCAGCGCGATCTGAGCAACAACCTAGCGGGACCGTCCGGGACAGGTATTGCCTCGAAAGGCTATTCTCTGGAGAGCAAGGCTGGTTTATCCTAGTCTGAGAACGACGGCGCTTCCCTAAGCCCGCAATGAAGAACTCTCTGCAAGTCTAAGGCGCGACAATCGACCCCGAGGCAGCGCGTCGGCAAGCGATCAGAGGCGGCCACTACGAACATCTCGAGACACAGGAGCCAGCAGTCGTCAAGTCAACGCGTCGATAGGCCAGGACGAGGAACATCATCAGCCAGTAGAACCAGAGCGAGGAGGTACCGAGGCCAGCCCAGTCACACACTCGCTGTATTAAAAAAACGAGAATGAAACCCACTGTTACCATTCGAACCCTGTGTTTCCCACTGATCTACGGGGCAGTCACGTCATATAAATTTGGTGGGACGAACATACAATCTTAGGAGCTAGCAGCACGAATCTCTTAGCGAGCAGACCAACAAATCTGCTTCGAATTACGTATCTCCACCAGTTTCTTCAATACATCTTATGGCGCTATAGGCCCGAAGACGAAATTCAAGTATACTCGCTTGACACCAAACGTATGGCACTAAGCCTGCTGCCTTTTTTGGCAATTCGTACCATGCAGCAGCTATCCTATGATGATGAAGCGGAGTTTCCAATTGCAGCCAAGATCATACGCACAAACTTATACGTTGATGATTTAATCTCAGGAGGAGACAGTTATGAAGAGGTTGTTGAAATTCGTCAACAAGTTAAGGAACTCTTGGACAGGGGACATTTTCCGATTCCCAAATGGTGCTCCAACGAGCCTGCGGCGCTAAATGGAATAAAAGCGCGGCGGATGATACAAAGGCGTTGGGTTTGGCTTGGGATACTCTATCGGATAATTTGCTCCTCAGCTTCTTAAGCGGGTGGACAGGTTAGCCCGCAACCAAGCGCTGCATTCTGTCGACCATCGCTAGATTAATGGCCCCGATCATCACCAAGCTAAAGATTTTTATGCAGGTCCTATGGAAGGATAAGCTTGACTGGGAAGAGTCCTTACCGCAGTCACTACACCCGCCTTTGTTGGAGCACATGTCACAGATCGCAAAAGTAGCTTACTGGAAGTTTCCACGGATTATTTTGCAGCATTACTCATTCTGCGAAGTACAAGGATTTTGTGACGCAAGCTTGGCCGCTTACGGCGCTCAAGAGTTACGCCCTTGAAGACCCTCACCATTCCGAAGCTAAAGTTATCCGCAGCCCTTTTATTGTCCAAGCTCATCTCTGAATTTTCCTTCAGCGTGCACGCTTCATTGTTGGTGAGATTCTAAAATCGTTTTGGCATGGATTCGTCAACCTCCGTCAGACTTTAACATATTTGTCTCAAGCAGGACTTCACAGATACAAGAGAGAACTAAAGGAATGAACTGGAGGCACTGATAGCGCACCTTCAGTCGAGCGTCCCTGACCCTGAGCGTCGACGCAGCGCATTGGTGCTGTCACAGGAAATGGATATTTCGTATAGTTGCAAAGAGTTGCTGAGAGTTTTCGGGTACATATATCGGTTCCATCTAACGCGCAGCAAAGATCGGGTTAGGCATAACCTCTTACAGTCGAGGAAATTAAAGGCGGTACTCATCTGCTCATTAAAGGGATTCAGCGTGTGCACTTTGCCGAGAAGAATATGGCCCTAACTTCGAAGAAGCAGCTGTCGCCAAAGAGCAGACTTCTTTCTTTGAACCCATTTCTGGATGAAGGCGTACGCCTTCAAAGTTCTCAGCTGGATTTCGATGCCAAGCACCCAATGATTCTCCCAAAGTTTCATCGCGTAACCTCAGCCAGGTTCTGGCCTATTGGAGGACGAAAAACGGTTTCTGCTGTCATCAGCAAGTGCATTCAATGCTTCAGATTAAAGCTCAAACTAGTAGAGCACATCATGGTGCTGCTCTTAGAGGATCGTGTTCAGCCGAAACGCCCATTTGTAATCGCTGAAGTTGATTTTTGTTAACCCATTCAATTCATTGTCGGAGGTCAGGAACAGGCCTCCTATGAAATGCTACATAGCCATTTTCCTTTGTTTCGTCATTGAGGCTACACACTTGGAAGAAGTCGAGGATATTTCAACTCAATCTTTTATTGCAGCGCTAATAAGATTTATAAGCCTGAGGGGGGAAGACTCAAACGATCTGGTCGGACAACGCAACCAATTTTGTGGGAGCCGAAAATGAGGTTATTGAGCCTCGGCAGTTGTTCCTCAGCGATTCTCAAAGCAGCGAGTTTTGGAGTTCCCTTACTTCGATGGAAATTAAGTTTCCCACACTTTGAAGGCTTGTGGGAAGGCGCGGTAAAATCCGCGAAATAACATTTTGAAATCGTTGTTGAAAAGTCGTTACTTACATTTCATGAGCTGCGCACCTTAGTTTGTGAATTTTCTGCAATGTTAAACTCACAGCCACACTTTCCCATTTCAGAGAACCCAGATGACATCGACGTTTTGACGCCTGCTTACTTTCTCATTTGGTCTACATTTACCTCAATGGACGAACCTGACGTCTGACATGTGTGCCAAATGCAGCAAATATTCCGGCGCAAATGGAGCACCATCAACTTTTCGTTGCTGCAGGAGCGAAGCAAATGGCAAAGGGCAACGAGGAAGTTAACTGTCCTGCCCCTTGAAACCACTTCACTTCGAAGTATGGCTCTTCCAACGGGGGGAGCATGTCAGGAGCAATCACTTAATTGAAGTAAAATCACTGATTGTTTGTTATTTGGTCAGCATCACTGACAACAAGAATGTAAACAAAGGATTCCTGAATTATCTATTTTGTATGCGTGCACGTATGGATAAGATGAGATAAGCGCGTTCAGTCGCTGATCTCCGCTCATCTTGCATTCGCTCGTTATCGTTTTCGGAACTCAGTCGCATCGCTGCAGAAATAAACACTTACATAAAAACAAAAACTCTCAGCTTTTTATTCAGCACTGTTCCGGCATCGCATACGTTTTGTTAAAAATTCGCTTTAAAAGGTGTCATAAATTAATGCCACCTTGAAACACTCGTTAATGGCCGTTTTGGGTGCTAGATTCCCAAAATGGAAGACACTATCCGCCAGATCATGGCAAAGGAAGTGTACAACACACATCCGCTAAGGAACATCATGAAAACTAGTAATGACTTAATGTAGTTTGAAAATGCCATTAGGACTGGAAATCTCGCACAAATATCAGATCTAACACTAGTAGCGGGACACATCAAGCGAACGCAGGCAGCAATCATCAACGTCGTGACCGAACTAAAAAGGCGTATAGTTGACCCTGCATTAGTCCCCGTAAGTAAATTAAGAACGGCGCTGGTAAATATACTGTGTGGAGTTGAATAACTAACAAATTGCAGCGACAATTATACATGGTGGCCTGCCGGCTACCAGATACGGCGGCTACCCTTTGCGAGTACAAGGAACATTATATGTCAAAATGCTCACAATTTTTAGGATTGACTGCCCCTCAGCGGTATAAAGAAGCGAAAAGGTTTCATCTTTGTTTAAATTACCCACGAAAGGGACACAGGAAAATCTCGAGTTCGCCGACTATCTCTTTTACAAAAGTCGGCGCATCGACTTGCTTATTGGAGCAACGTTATTTTTCGAGCTGCTTTGTATTGGACAAATTCGTTTAAGAAACCATTTACCCGTCCTTCAGAAAACCAGACTAGGCTGGATCATCTCAGGGTGTCTAAAGGTAGGAGCGTCTACGCGCTCATCTTTAGTTTCTTCAGTTCAGGAAACCAGCCGGACTCAGAGTCGATATCGAAGGAGGAAGCTCTTTGCGAGCAGCTATTTCAACAACAGTACACTCGGCTGGAATCTGGCCAATATTCGGTTCTGCTTTCTGCCGAAACTAGTTACAACTAGTTCTTGGAAATTCGTGCGCTCCTTCGGTTTCAGACACTCGAAGCTAAATTAGCTAGAAATTTAGATCTGAAGTCGCAGTACACAGCCTTTATAAGGAATTACGTCAACCTTGGCCACATGTCTCTAGCACCTAAAAACGCGGCAGCGCATCAACATTATTTGCCTCATTATTGCGTGAAAAAATTGGAAAGCACAACTACGAAGCTGCTTGTTGTTGATTGATTTGTTGTACGCAGGTCGCCCCATTCAACCAAAAAGGTTCAAGGATCAGTCGATCACGAGGGGTCAAACTATCAAGATCAGTCAAAATTCCAAAGTTAACAGTCAGTCAACCGAGTGAACTACAAGGGAGCCACAAGGCGAGCAAGATCGCCACGTCGAAAGGTTCGGGATTGGGACATCAGGAAAGTCCAAATCACACGGCGAAGTCAAAGCGTTTGGTTTCCAACTCGGTTTGTCACGACCACACCCTGGCGAATCGCCAGCCGGGTCTGTCAGAGTCAAGCGAAAGAGGTCTGCCACAAGGAACCGTGAGCTCGGGGAGGGAAGTTGTCTAAGACCCAGCGTACCTTGCCCGAGCAAGCAGGACCTGGCGTGAAGAAGAGCGGTGGATCGATTTGTGGTTTCAAGAGTCGTTATCCTGGAGAGCCCTGCGATTACTGGCGACGTTCCCGAACAGCTGAGGCATTCAAGAGGCGTTGTCCTGGAGGAGCCCAGCTGTTCGGCAAGTCCCGGAACGGCGGTTGCCCAAGGACACGAAAGACAGGAAACAGCGCAGAGGACATCGGCAGCGACGCCAGCAGACATCACCGGCAGCCACGTCACCATCGCCGCGCGGAGCTCATAAAGCAAAGTGAACTGCTAGGCAGCTTTCTGGCGTTAGCCTTGACTGTCAGCGCGATCTGAGCAACAACCTAGCGGGACCGTCCGGGACAGAGCAAGGGACAGGTATTGCCTCGAAAGGCGATTCTCTGGAGAGCAAGGCTGGTTTATCCTAGTCTGAGAACGGTGACGCTTCCCTAAGCCCGCAAGGCCGAACTCTCTGCGAGTCTAAGGCGCGACAATCGACCCCGAGGCAGCGCGTCGGCAAGCGATCAGAGGCGGCCACTACGAACATCTCGAGACACAGGAGCCAGCAGTCGTCAAGTCAACGCGTCGATAGGCCAGGACGAGGAACATCATCAGCCAGTAGAACCAGAGCGTGGAGGTACCGAGGCCAGCCCAGTCACACACTCGCTGTATTAATAAATCGAGAATAAAACCCACTGTTACCATTTGAACCCTGTGTTTTCTCATTGATCTACGGGGCAGTCACGTTATATAAATTTGGTGGGACGAACATACAATCTTAGGAGCTAGCAGCACGAATCTCGTAGCGAGCAGACCAACAAATCAGCTTCGAATTACGTATCTCCACCAGTTTCTTCAATACATCTTATGGCGCTATAGGCCCGAAGACGAACTTCAAGTATACTCGCTTGACACCAAATGTACGGCACTAAGCCTGCTGCCTTTTCTGGCAATTCGTACAATGCAGCAGCTATCCTGTGATGATGAAGCGGAGTTTCCAATTGCAGCCAAGATCATACGCACAAACCTATACGTTGATGATCTAATCTCAGGAGGAGACAGTTATGAAGAGGTTGTTGAAATTCGTCAACAAGTTAAGGAACTCTTGGACAGGGGACATTTTCCGATTACCAAATGGTGCTCCAACGAGCCTGCGGCGCTAAATGGAATAAAAGCGCGGCGGATGATACAAAGGCGTTGGGTTTGGCTTGGGATACTCTATCGGATAATTAGCTCCTCAGCTTCTTAAGCGGGTGGACAGGTTAGCCCGCAACCAAGCGCTGCATACTGTCGACCATCGCTAGATTAATGGCCCCGATCATCACCAAGCTAAAGATTTTTATGCAGGTCCTATGGAAGGATAAGCTTGACTGGGAAGAGTCCTTACCGCAGTCACTACACCCGCCTTTGTTGGCGCACATGTCACAGATCGCAAAAGTAGCTTACTGGAAGTTTCCACGGATTATTTTGCAGCATTACTCATTCTGCGAAGTACAAGGATTTTGTGACGCAAGCTTGGCCGCTTACGGCGCTCAAGAGTTACGCTCTTGAAGACCCTCACCATTCCGAAGCTAAAGTTATCCGCAGCCCTTTTATTGTCCAAGCTCATCTCTGAATTTTCCTTCAGCGTGCACGCTTCATTGTTGGTCAGATTCTAAAATCGTTTTGGCATGGATTCGTCAACCTCCGTCAGACTTTAACATATTTGTCTCAAGCAGGACTTCACAGATACAAGAGAGAACTAAAGGAATGAACTGGAGGCTCTGAAAGCGCACCTTCAGTCGAGCGTCCCTGACCCTGAGCGTCGACGCAGCGCATTGGTGCTGTCACAGGAAATGGATATTTCGTATAGTTGCAAAGAGTTGCTGAGAGTTTTCGGGTACATATATCGGTTCCATCTAACGCGCAGCAAAGATCGGGTTAGGCATAACCTCTTACAGTCGATTAAATTAAAGGCGGTACTCATCTGCTCATTAAAGGGATTCAGCGTGTGCACTTTGCCGAGAAGCATATGGCCCTAACTTCGAAGATGCAGCTGTCGCCAAAGAGCAGACTTCTTTCTTTGAACCAATTTCTGGATGAAGGCGTACGCCTTCAAAGTTCTCAGCTGGATTTCGATGCCAAGCACCCAATGATTCTCCCAAAGTTTCATCGCGTAACCTCAGCCAGGTTCTGGCCTATTGGAGGACGAAAAACGGTTTCTGCTGTCATCAGCAAGTGCATTCAATGCTTCAGATTAAAGCTCAAACTAGTAGAGCACATCATGGTGCTGCTCTTAGAGGATCGTGTTCAGCCGAAACGCCCATTTGTAATCGCTGAAGTTGATTTTTGTTAACCCATTCAATTCATTGTCGGAGGTCAGGAACAGGCCTCCTATGAAATGCTACATAGCCATTTTCCTTTGTTTCGTCATTGAGGCTACACACTTGGAAGAAGTCGAGGATATTTCAACTCAATCTTTTATTGCAGCGCTAATAAGATTTATAAGCCTGAGGGGGGAAGACTCAAACGATCTGGTCGGACAACGCAACCAATTTTGTGGGAGCCGAAAATGAGGTTATTGAGCCTCGGCAGTTGTTCCTCAGCGATTCTCAAAGCAGCGAGTTTTGGAGTTCCCTTACTTCGATGGAAATTAAGTTTCCCACACTTTGAAGGCTTGTGGGAAGGCGCGGTAAAATCCGCGAAATAACATTTTGAAATCGTTGTTGAAAAGTCGTTACTTACATTTCATGAGCTGCGCACCTTAGTTTGTGAATTTTCTGCAATGTTAAACTCACAGCCACACTTTCCCATTTCAGAGAACCCAGATGACATCGACGTTTTGACGCCTGCTTACTTTCTCATTTGGTCTACATTTACCTCAATGGACGAACCTGACGTCTGACATGTGTGCCAAATGCAGCAAATATTCCGGCGCAATTGGAGCACCATCAACTTTTCGTTGCTGCAGGAGCGAAGCAAATGGCAAAGGGCAACGAGGAAGTTAACTGTCCTGCCCCTTGAAACCACTTCACTTCGAAGTATGGCTCTTCCAACGGGGGGAGCATGTCAGGAGCAATCACTTAATTGAAGTAAAATCACTGATTGTTTGTTATTTGGTCAGCATCACTGACAACAAGAATGTAAACAAAGGATTCCTGAATTATCTATTTTGTATGCGTGCACGTATGGATAAGATGAGATAAGCGCGTTCAGTCGCTGATCTCCGCTCATCTTGCATTCGCTCGTTATCGTTTTCGGAACTCAGTCGCATCGCTGCAGAAATAAACACTTACATAAAAACAAAAACTCTCAGCTTTTTATTCAGCACTGTTCCGGCATCGCATACGTTTTGTTAAAAATTCGCTTTAAAAGGTGTCATAAATTAATGCCACCTTGAAACACTCGTTAATGGCCGTTTTGGGTGCTAGATTCCCAAAATGGAAGACACTATCCGCCAGATCATGGCAAAGGAAGTGTACAACACACATCCGCTAAGGAACATCATGAAAACTAGTAATGACTTAATGTAGTTTGAAAATGCCATTAGGACTGGAAATCTCGCACAAATATCAGATCTAACACTAGTAGCGGGACACATCAAGCGAACGCAGGCAGCAATCATCAACGTCGTGACCGAACTAAAAAGGCGTATAGTTGACCCTGCATTAGTCCCCGTAAGTAAATTAAGAACGGCGCTGGTAAATATACTGTGTGGAGTTGAATAACTAACAAATTGCAGCGACAATTATACATGGTGGCCTGCCGGCTACCAGATACGGCGGCTACCCTTTGCGAGTACAAGGAACATTATATGTCAAAATGCTCACAATTTTTAGGATTGACTGCCCCTCAGCGGTATAAAGAAGCGAAAAGGTTTCATCTTTGTTTAAATTACCCACGAAAGGGACACAGGAAAATCTCGAGTTCGCCGACTATCTCTTTTACAAAAGTCGGCGCATCGACTTGCTTATTGGAGCAACGTTATTTTTCGAGCTGCTTTGTATTGGACAAATTCGTTTAAGAAACCATTTACCCGTCCTTCAGAAAACCAGACTAGGCTGGATCATCTCAGGGTGTCTAAAGGTAGGAGCGTCTACGCGCTCATCTTTAGTTTCTTCAGTCCAGGAACCCAGCCGGACTCAGAGTCGATATCGAAGGAGGAAGCTCTTTGCGAGCAGCTATTTCAACAACAGTACACTCGGCTGGAATCTGGCCAATATTCGGTTCTGCTTTCTGCCGAAACTAGTTACAACTAGTTCTTGGAAATTCGTGCGCTCCTTCGGTTTCAGACACTCGAAGCTAAATTAGCTAGAAATTTAGATCTGAAGTCGCAGTACACAGCCTTTATAAGGAATTACGTCAACCTTGGCCACATGTCTCTAGCACCTAAAAACGCGGCAGCGCATCAACATTATTTGCCTCATTATTGCGTGAAAAAATTGGAAAGCACAACTACGAAGCTGCTTGTTGTTGATTGATTTGTTGTACGCAGGTCGCCCCATTCAACCAAAAAGGTTCAAGGATCAGTCGATCACGAGGGGTCAAACTATCAAGATCAGTCAAAATTCCAAAGTTAACAGTCAGTCAACCGAGTGAACTACAAGGGAGCCACAAGGCGAGCAAGATCGCCACGTCGAAAGGTTCGGGATTGGGACATCAGGAAAGTCCAAATCACACGGCGAAGTCAAAGCGTTTGGTTTCCAACTCGGTTTGTCACGACCACACCCTGGCGAATCGCCAGCCGGGTCTGTCAGAGTCAAGCGAAAGAGGTCTGCCACAAGGAACCGTGAGCTCGGGGAGGGAAGTTGTCTAAGACCCAGCGTACCTTGCCCGAGCAAGCAGGACCTGGCGTGAAGAAGAGCGGTGGATCGATTTGTGGTTTCAAGAGTCGTTATCCTGGAGAGCCCTGCGATTACTGGCGACGTTCCCGAACAGCTGAGGCATTCAAGAGGCGTTGTCCTGGAGGAGCCCAGCTGTTCGGCAAGTCCCGGAACGGCGGTTGCCCAAGGACACGAAAGACAGGAAACAGCGCAGAGGACATCGGCAGCGACGCCAGCAGACATCACCGGCAGCCACGTCACCATCGCCGCGCGGAGCTCATAAAGCAAAGTGAACTGCTAGGCAGCTTTCTGGCGTTAGCCTTGACTGTCAGCGCGATCTGAGCAACAACCTAGCGGGACCGTCCGGGACAGAGCAAGGGACAGGTATTGCCTCGAAAGGCGATTCTCTGGAGAGCAAGGCTGGTTTATCCTAGTCTGAGAACGGTGACGCTTCCCTAAGCCCGCAAGGCCGAACTCTCTGCGAGTCTAAGGCGCGACAATCGACCCCGAGGCAGCGCGTCGGCAAGCGATCAGAGGCGGCCACTACGAACATCTCGAGACACAGGAGCCAGCAGTCGTCAAGTCAACGCGTCGATAGGCCAGGACGAGGAACATCATCAGCCAGTAGAACCAGAGCGTGGAGGTACCGAGGCCAGCCCAGTCACACACTCGCTGTATTAATAAATCGAGAATAAAACCCACTGTTACCATTTGAACCCTGTGTTTTCTCATTGATCTACGGGGCAGTCACGTTATATAAATTTGGTGGGACGAACATACAATCTTAGGAGCTAGCAGCACGAATCTCGTAGCGAGCAGACCAACAAATCAGCTTCGAATTACGTATCTCCACCAGTTTCTTCAATACATCTTATGGCGCTATAGGCCCGAAGACGAACTTCAAGTATACTCGCTTGACACCAAATGTACGGCACTAAGCCTGCTGCCTTTTCTGGCAATTCGTATAATGCAGCAGCTATCCTGTGATGATGAAGCGGAGTTTCCAATTGCAGCCAAGATCATACGCACAAACCTATACGTTGATGATCTAATCTCAGGAGGAGACAGTTATGAAGAGGTTGTTGAAATTCGTCAACAAGTTAAGGAACTCTTGGACAGGGGACATTTTCCGATTACCAAATGGTGCTCCAACGAGCCTGCGGCGCTAAATGGAATAAAAGCGCGGCGGATGATACAAAGGCGTTGGGTTTGGCTTGGGATACTCTATCGGATAATTAGCTCCTCAGCTTCTTAAGCGGGTGGACAGGTTAGCCCGCAACCAAGCGCTGCATACTGTCGACCATCGCTAGATTAATGGCCCCGATCATCACCAAGCTAAAGATTTTTATGCAGGTCCTATGGAAGGATAAGCTTGACTGGGAAGAGTCCTTACCGCAGTCACTACACCCGCCTTTGTTGGCGCACATGTCACAGATCGCAAAAGTAGCTTACTGGAAGTTTCCACGGATTATTTTGCAGCATTACTCATTCTGCGAAGTACAAGGATTTTGTGACGCAAGCTTGGCCGCTTACGGCGCTCAAGAGTTACGCTCTTGAAGACCCTCACCATTCCGAAGCTAAAGTTATCCGCAGCCCTTTTATTGTCCAAGCTCATCTCTGAATTTTCCTTCAGCGTGCACGCTTCATTGTTGGTCAGATTCTAAAATCGTTTTGGCATGGATTCGTCAACCTCCGTCAGACTTTAACATATTTGTCTCAAGCAGGACTTCACAGATACAAGAGAGAACTAAAGGAATGAACTGGAGGCTCTGAAAGCGCACCTTCAGTCGAGCGTCCCTGACCCTGAGCGTCGACGCAGCGCATTGGTGCTGTCACAGGAAATGGATATTTCGTATAGTTGCAAAGAGTTGCTGAGAGTTTTCGGGTACATATATCGGTTCCATCTAACGCGCAGCAAAGATCGGGTTAGGCATAACCTCTTACAGTCGAGGAAATTAAAGGCGGTACTCATCTGCTCATTAAAGGGATTCAGCGTGTGCACTTTGCCGAGAAGCATATGGCCCTAACTTCGAAGATGCAGCTGTCGCCAAAGAGCAGACTTCTTTCTTTGAACCCATTTCTGGATGAAGGCGTACGCCTTCAAAGTTCTCAGCTGGATTTCGATGCCAAGCACCCAATGATTCTCCCAAAGTTTCATCGCGTAACCTCAGCCAGGTTCTGGCCTATTGGAGGACGAAAAACGGTTTCTGCTGTCATCAGCAAGTGCATTCAATGCTTCAGATTAAAGCTCAAACTAGTAGAGCACATCATGGTGCTGCTCTTAGAGGATCGTGTTCAGCCGAAACGCCCATTTGTAATCGCTGAAGTTGATTTTTGTTAACCCAGGCCTCCTATGAAATGCTACATAGCCATTTTCCTTTGTTTCGTCATTGAGGCTACACACTTGGAAGAAGTCGAGGATCTTTCAACTCAATCTTTTATTGCAGCGCTAATAAGATTTATAAGCCTGAGGGGGAAAGACTCAAACGATCTGGTCGGACAACGCAACCAAATTTGTGGGAGCCGAAAATGAGGTTATTGAGCCTCGGCAGTTGTTCCTCAGCGATTCTCAAAGCAGCGAGTTTTGGAGTTCCCTTACTTCGATGGAAATTAAGTTTCCCACACTTTGAAGGCTTGTGGGAAGGCGCGGTAAAATCCGCGAAATAACATTTTGAAATCGTTGTTGAAAAGTCGTTACTCACATTTCATGAGCTGCGCACCTTAGTTTGTGAATTTTCTGCAATGTTAAACTCACAGCCACACTTTCCCATTTCAGAGAACCCAGATGACATCGACGTTTTGACGCCTGCTTACTTTCTCATTTGGTCTACATTTACCTCAATGGACGAACCTGACGTCTGACATGTGTGCCAAATGCAGCAAATATTCCGGCGCAACTGGAGCACCATCAACTTTTCGTTGCTGCAGGAGCGAAGCAAATGGCGAAGGGCAACGAGGAAGTTAACTGTCCTGCCCCTTGAAACCACTTCACTTCGAAGTATGGCTCTTCCAACGGGGGGAGCATGTCAGGAGCAATCACTTAATTGAAGTAAAATCACTGATTGTTTGTTATTTGGTCAGCATCACTGACAACAAGAATGTAAACAAAGGATTCCTGAATTATCTATTTTGTATGCGTGCACGTATGGATAAGCTGAGATAAGCGCATTCAGTCGCTGATCTCCGCTCATCTTGCATTCGCTCGTTATCGTTTTCGGAGCTCAGTCGCATCGCTGCAGAAATAAACACTTACATAAAAACAAAAACTCTCAGCTTTTTATTCAGCACTGTTCCGGCATCGCATACGTTTTGTTAAAAATTCGTTTTAAAAGGTGTCATAAATTAATGCCACCTTGAAACACTCGTTAATGGCCGTTTTGGGTGCAAGATTCCCAAAATGGAAGACACTATCCGCCAGATCATGGCAAAGGAAGTGTACAACACACATCCGCTAAGGAACATCATGAAAACTAGTAATGACTTAATGTAGTTTGAAAATGCCATTAGGACTGGAAATCTCGCACAAATATCAGATCTAACACTAGTAGCGGGACACATCAAGCGAACGCAGGCAGCAATCATCAACGTCGTGACCGAACTAAAAAGGCGTATAGTTGACCCTGCATTAGTCCCCGTAAGTTAATTAAGAACTGCGCTGGTAAATATACTGTGTGGAGTTGAATAACTAACAAATTGCAGCGACAATTATACATGGTGGCCTGCCGGCTACCAGATACGGCGGCTACCCTTTGCGAGTACAAGGAACATTATATGTCAAAATGCTCACAATTTTTAGGATTGACTGCCCCTCAGCGGTATAAAGAAGCGAAAAGGTTTCATCTTTGTTTAAATTACCCACGAAAGGGACACAGCTTACAGCAATGCAGCTTACACGAACTGCCACCAGAAGCATCATATTCTTCTTCATATGGAATCGAATCCCATTGCACCCTCTCCGCAGCCTGGACCTTAAATGCCACCACATATCTCGTCTTTAGTTTCTTCAGCCTTGTCCAAAACAGCACCTGTAGCCTTGTCTTCAAGTAATGCTTGCTACCTGTCAAAAACAGCTCTGACGTATTCGTACCATGCCGGGCAATACTCGATTCGGTCTCTCAAATTAACTTCGTCACCTCTCGTTTCGGCCATCAACTTCAACTTAAAAGCCATCGCTCAAGCATTTCCATATCCTCGATAGCATCGAACAATTGGATTATATTTTTGCACAATCCAGTAACGCAAATTACAGCGCGTCGGTCGCAACTGCTGTTTCCCAGTTAATTACCGATTATCCGATTGGGAAATACTGGAAAATCTCGAGTTCGCCGACTATCTCTTTTACAAAAGTCGGCGCATCGACTTGCTTATTGGAGCAACGTTATTTTTCGAGCTGCTTTGTATTGGACAAATTCGTTTAAGAAACCATTTACCCGTCCTTCAGAAAACCAGACTAGGCTGGATCATCTCAGGGTGTCTAAAGGTAGGAGCGTCTACGCGCTCATCTTTAGTTTCTTCAGTCCAGGAACCCAGCCGGACTCAGAGTCGATACCGAAGGAGGAAGCTCTTTGCGAGCAGCTATTTCAACAACAGTACACTCGGCTGGAATCTGGCCAATATTCGGTTCTGCTTTCTGCCGAAACTAGTTACAACTAGTTCTTGGAAATTCGTGCGCTCCTTCGGTTTCAGACACTCGAAGCTAAATTAGCTAGAAATTTAGATCTGAAGTCGCAGTACACAGCCTTTATAAGGAATTACGACAACCTTGGCCACATGTCTCTAGCACCTAAAAACGCGGCAGCGCATCAACATTATTTGCCTCATTATTGCGTGAAAAAATTGGAAAGCACAACTACGAAGCTGCTTGTTGTTGATTGATTTGTTGTACGCAGGTCGCCCCATTCAACCAAAAAGGTTCAAGGATCAGTCGATCACGAGGGGTCAAACTATCAAGATCAGTCAAAATTCCAAAGTTAACAGTCAGTCAACCGAGTGAACTACAAGGGAGCCACAAGGCGAGCAAGATCGCCACGTCGAAAGGTTCGGGATTGGGACATCAGGAAAGTCCAAATCACACGGCGAAGTCAAAGCGTTTGGTTTCCAACTCGGTTTGTCACGACCACACCCTGGCGAATCGCCAGCCGGGTCTGTCAGAGTCAAGCGAAAGAGGTCTGCCACAAGGAACCGTGAGCTCGGCGAGGGAAGTTGTCTAAGACCCAGCGTACCTTGCCCGAGCAAGCAGGACCTGGCGTGAAGAACGAGCGGTGGATCGATTTGTGGTTTCAAGAGTCGTTGTCCTGGAGAGCCCTGCGATTACTGGCGACGTTCCCGAACAGCTGAGGCATTCAAGAGGCGTTGTCCTGGAGGAGCCCAGCTGTTCGGCAAGTCCCGGAACGGCGGTTGCCCAAGGACACGAAAGACAGGAAACAGCGCAGAGGACATCGGCAGCGACGCCAGCAGACATCACCGGCAGCCACGTCACCATCGCCGCGCGGAGCTCATTGGAGAGAGCAGGAGCGTCGCGAACGTCAAGCATTAGGGTGAAGCCGGGTGGAAGGTTCGTCTGCGGTGAGCGAAAAGCAAAGTGAACTGCTAGGCAGCTATCTGGCGTTAGCCTTGACTGTCAGCGCGATCTGAGCAACAACCTAGCGGGACCGTCCGGGACAGAGCAAGGGACAGGTATTGCCTCGAAAGGCGATTCTCTGGAGAGCAAGGCTGGTTTATCCTAGTCTGAGAACGACGACGCTTCCCTAAGCCCGCAATGAAGAACTCTGCGAGTCTAAGGCGCGACAATCGACCCCGAGGCAGCGCGTCTATGAATGAAACCCACTGTTACCATTCGAACCCTGTGTTTCCCACTGATCTACGGGGCAGTCACGTCATATAAATTTGGTGGGACGAACATACAATCTTAGGAGCTAGCAGCACGAATCTCTTAGCGAGCAGACCAACAAATCTGCTTCGAATTACGTATCTCCACCAGTTTCTTCAATACATCTTATGGCGCTATAGGCCCGAAGACGAAATTCAATTATACTCGCTTGACACCAATCGTACGGCACTAAGCCTGCTGCCTTTTTTGGCAATTCGTACCATGCAGCAGCTATCCTATGATGATGAAGCGGAGTTTCCAATTGCAGCCAAGATCATACGCACAAACTTATACGTTGATGATTTAATCTCAGGAGGAGACAGTTATAAAGAGGTTGTTGAAATTCGTCAACAAGTTAAGGAACTCTTGGACAGGGGACATTTTCCGATTCCCAAATGGTGCTCCAACGAGCCTGCGGCGCTGAATGGAATAAAAGCGCGGCGGATGATACAAAGGCGTTGGGTTTGGCTTGGGATACTCTATCGGATAATTTGCTCCTCAGCTTCTTAAGCGGGTGGACAGGTTAGCCCGCAACCAAGCGCTGCATTCTGTTGACCATCGCTAGATTAATGGCCCCGATCATCACCAAGCTAAAGATTTTTATGCAGGTCCTATGGAAGGATAAGCTTGACTGGGAAGAGTCCTTACCGCAGTCACTACACCCGCCTTTGTTGGAGCACATGTCACAGATCGCAAAAGTAGCTTACTGGAAGTTTCCACGGATTATTTTGCAGCATTACTCATTCTGCGAAGTACAAGGATTTTGTGACGCAAGCTTGGCCGCTTACGGCGCTCAAGAGTTACGCCCTTGAAGACCCTCACCATTCCGAAGCTAAAGTTATCCGCAGCCCTTTTGTTGTCCAAGCTCATCTCTGAATTTTCCTTCAGCGTGCACGCTTCATTGTTGGTCAGATTCTAAAATCGTTTTGGCATGGATTCGTCAACCTCCGTCAGACTTTAACATATTTGTCTCAAGCAGGACTTCACAGATACAAGAGAGAACTGAAGGAATGAACTGGAGGCACTGATAGCGCACCTTCAGTCGAGCGTCCCTGACCCTGAGCGTCGACGCAGCGCATTGGTGCTGTCACATGAAATGGATATTTCGTATAGTTGCAAAGAGTTGCTGAGAGTTTTCGGGTTAGGCATAACCTCTTACAGTCGAGGAAATTAAAGGCGGTACTCATCTGCTCATTAAAGGGATTCAGCGTGTGCACTTTGCCGAGAAGCATATGGCCCTAACTTCGAAGATGCAGCTGTCGCCAAAGAGCAGACTTCTTTCTTTGAACCCATTTCTGGATGAAGGCGTACGCCTTCAAAGTTCTCAGCTGGATTTCGATGCCAAGCACCCAATGATTCTCCCAAAGTTTCATCGCGTAACCTCAGCCAGGTTATGGCCTATTGGAGGACGAAAAACGGTTTCTGCTGTCATCAGCAAGTGCATTCAATGCTTCAGATTAAAGCTCAAACTAGTAGAGCACATCATGGTGCTGCTCTTAGAGGATCGTGTTCAGCCGAAACGCCCATTTGTAATCGCTGAAGTTGATTTTTGTTAACCCATTCAATTCATTGTCGGAGGTCAGGAACAGGCCTCCTATGAAATGCTACATAGCCATTTTCCTTTGTTTCGTCATTGAGGCTACACACTTGGAAGAAGTCGAGGATCTTTCAACTCAATCTTTTATTGCAGCGCTAATAAGATTTATAAGCCTGAGGGGGAAAGACTCAAACGATCTGGTCGGACAACGCAACCAATTTTGTGGGAGCCGAAAATGAGGTTATTGAGCCTCGGCAGTTGTTCCTCAGCGATTCTCAAAGCAGCGAGTTTTGGAGTTCCCTTACTTCGATGGAAATTAAGTTTCCCACACTTTGAAGGCTTGTGGGAAGGCGCGGTAAAATCCGCGAAATAACATTTTGAAATCGTTGAAAGTCGTTACTCACATTTCATGAGCTGCGCACCTTAGTTTGTGAATTTTCTGCAATGTTAAACTCACAGCCACACTTTCCCATTTCAGAGAACCCAGATGACATCGACGTTTTGACGCCTGCTTACTTTCTCATTTGGTCTACATTTACCTCAATGGACGAACCTGACGTCTGACATGTGTGCCAAATGCAGCAAATATTCCGGCGCAAATGGAGCACCATCAACTTTTCGTTGCTGCAGGAGCGAAGCAAATGGCAAAGGGCAACGAGGAAGTTAACTGTCCTGCCCCTTGAAACCACTTCACTTCGAAGTATGGCTCTTCCAACGGGGGGAGCATGTCAGGAGCAATCACTTAATTGAAATAAAATCACTGATTGTTTGTTATTTGGTCAGCATCACTGACAACAAGAATGTAAACAAAGGATTCCTGAATTATCTATTTTGTATGCGTGCACGTATGGATAAGCTGAGATAAGCGCATTCAGTCGCTGATCTCCGCTCATCTTGCATTCGCTCGTTATCGTTTTCGGAACTCAGTCGCATCGCTGCAGAAATAAACACTTACATAAAAACAAAAACTCTCAGCTTTTTATTCAGCACTGTTCCGGCATCGCATACGTTTTGTTAAAAATTCGCTTTAAAAGGTGTCATAAATTAATGCCACCTTGAAACACTCGTTAATGGCCGTTTTGGGTGCTAGATTCCCAAAATGGAAGACACTATCCGCCAGATCATGGCAAAGGAAGTGTACAACACACATCCGCTAAGGAACATCATGAAAACTAGTAATGACTTAATGTAGTTTGAAAATGCCATTAGGACTGGAAATCTCGCACAAATATCAGATCTAACACTAGTAGCGGGACACATCAAGCGAACGCAGGCAGCAATCATCAACGTCGTGACCGAACTAAAAAGGCGTATAGTTGACCCTGCATTAGTCCCCGTAAGTAAATTAAGAACGGCGCTGGTAAATATACTGTGTGGAGTTGAATAACTAACAAATTGCAGCGACAATTATACATGGTGGCCTGCCGGCTACCAGATACGGCGGCTACCCTTTGCGAGTACAAGGA
This sequence comes from Drosophila suzukii, assembly GCF_043229965.1. NCBI lineage: Eukaryota > Metazoa > Arthropoda > Insecta > Diptera > Drosophilidae > Drosophila > Drosophila suzukii. Next base: position 3,894,062 of record NW_027255896.1, on the reverse strand, counting down.
ACATTATATGTCAAAATGCTCACAATTTTTAGGATTGACTGCCCCTCAGCGGTATAAAGAAGCGAAAAGGTTTCATCTTTGTTTAAATTACCCACGAAAGGGACACAGGAAAATCTCGAGTTCGCCGACTATCTCTTTTACAAAAGTCGGCGCATCGACTTGCTTATTGGAGCAACGTTATTTTTCGAGCTGCTTTGTATTGGACAAATTCGTTTAAGAAACCATTTACCCGTCCTTCAGAAAACCAGACTAGGCTGGATCATCTCAGGGTGTCTAAAGGTAGGAGCGTCTACGCGCTCATCTTTAGTTTCTTCAGTCCAGGAACCCAGCCGGACTCAGAGTCGATACCGAAGGAGGAAGCTCTTTGCGAGCAGCTATTTCAACAACAGTACACTCGGCTGGAATCTGGCCAATATTCGGTTCTGCTTTCTGCCGAAACTAGTTACAACTAGTTCTTGGAAATTCGTGCGCTCCTTCGGTTTCAGACACTCGAAGCTAAATTAGCTAGAAATTTAGATCTGAAGTCGCAGTACACAGTTTTTATAAGGAATTACGTCAACCTTGGCCACATGTCTCTAGCACCTAAAAACGCGGCAGCGCATCAACATTATTTGCCTCATTATTGCGTGAAAAAATTGGAAAGCACAACTACAAAGCTGCTTGTTGTTGATTGATTTGTTGTACGCAGGTCGCCCCATTCAACCAAAAAGGTTCAAGGATCAGTCGATCACGAGGAGTCAAACTATCAAGATCAGTCAAAATTCCAAAGTTAACAGTCAGTCAACCGAGTGAACTACAAGGGAGCCACAAGGCGAGCAAGATCGCCACGTCGAAAGGTTCGGGATTGGGACATCAGGAAAGTCCAAATCACACGGCGAAGTCAAGGCGTTTGGTTTCCAACTCGGTTTGTCACGACCACACCCTGGCGAATCGCCAGCCGGGTCTGTCAGAGTCAAGCGAAAGAGGTCTGCCACAAGGAACCGTGAGCTCGGCGAGGGAAGTTGTCTAAGACCCAGCGTACCTTGCCCGAGCAAGCAGGACCTGGCGTGAAGAACGAGCGGTGGATCGATTTGTGGTTTCAAGAGTCGTTGTCCTGGAGAGCCCTGCGATTACTGGCGACGTTCCCGAACAGCTGAGGCATTCAAGAGGCGTTGTCCTGGAGGAGCCCAGCTGTTCGGCAAGTCCCGGAACGGCGGTTGCCCAAGGACACGAAAGACAGGAAACAGCGCAGAGGACATCGGCAGCGACGCCAGCAGACATCACCGGCAGCCACGTCACCATCGCCGCGCGGAGCTCATAAAGTAAAGTGAACTGCTAGGCAGCTTTCTGGCGTTAGCCTTGACTGTCAGCGCGATCTGAGCAACAACCTAGCGGGACCGTCCGGGACAGAGCAAGGGACAGGTATTGCCTCGAAAGGCGATTCTCTGGAGAGCAAGGCTGGTTTATCCTAGTCTGAGAACGGTGACGCTTCCCTAAGCCCGCAAGGCCGAACTCTCTGCGAGTCTAAGGCGCGACAATCGACCCCGAGGCAGCGCGTCGGCAAGCGATCAGAGGCGGCCACTACGAACATTTCGAGACACAGGAGCCAGCAGTCGTCAAGTCAACGCGTCGATAGGCCAGGACGAGGAACATCATCAGCCAGTAGAACCAGAGCGAGGAGGTACGGAGGCCAGCCCAGTCACACACTCGCTGTATTAATAAATCGAGAATAAATCCCACTGTTACCATTTGAACCCTGTGTTTCCCACTGATCTACGGGGCAGTCACGTCATATAAATTTGGTGGGAAGAACGTACAATCTTAGGAGCTAGCAGCACGAATCTCGTAGCGAGCAGACCAACAAATCAGCTTCGAATTACGTATCTCTTCGAACTTCAAGTATACTCGCTTGACACCAAATGTACGGCACTAAGCCTGCTGCCTTTTCTGGTAATTCGTACAATGCAGCAGCTATCCTGTGATGATGAAGCGGATTTTCCAATTGCAGCCAAGATCATACGCACAAACCTATACGTTGATGATCTAATCTCAGGAGGAGACAGTTATGAAGAGGTTGTTGAAATTCGTCAACAAGTTAAGGAACTCTTGGACAGGGGACATTTTCCGATTCCCAAATGGTGCTCCAACGAGCCTGCGGCGCTAAATGGAATAAAAGCGCGGCGGATGATACAAAGGCGTTGGGTTTGGCTTGGGATACTCTATCGGATAATTTGCTCCTCAGCTTCTTAAGCGGGTGGACAGGTTAGCCCGCAACCAAGCGCTGCATTCTGTCGACCATCGCTAGATTAATGGCCCCGATCATCACCAAGCTAAAGATTTTTATGCAGGTCCTATGGAAGGATAAGCTTGACTGGGAAGAGTCCTTACCGCAGTCACTACACCCGCCTTTGTTGGAGCACATGTCACAGATCGCAAAAGTAGCTTACTGGAAGTTTCCACGGATTATTTTGCAGCATTACTCATTCTGCGAAGTACAAGGATTTTGTGACGCAAGCTTGGCCGCTTACGGCGCTCAAGAGTTACGCCCTTGAAGACCCTCACCATTCCGAAGCTAAAGTTATCCGCAGCCCTTTTATTGTCCAAGCTCATCTCTGAATTTTCCTTCAGCGTGCACGCTTCATTGTTGGTCAGATTCTAAAATCGTTTTGGCATGGATTCGTCATCCTCCGTCAGACTTTAACATATTTGTCTCAAGCAGGACTTCACAGATACAAGAGAGAACTAAAGGAATGAACTGGAGGCTCTGATAGCGCACCTTCAGTCGAGCGTCCCTGACCCTGAGCGTCGACGCAGCGCATTGGTGCTGTCACAGGAAATGGATATTTCGTATAGTTGCAAAGAGTTGCTGAGAGTTTTCGGGTACATATATCGGTTCCATCTAACGCGCAGCAAATATCGGGTTAGGCATAACCTCTTACAGTCGAGGAAATTAAAGGCGGTACTCATCTGCTCATTAAAGGGATTCAGCGTGTGCACTTTGCCGAGAAGCATATGGCCCTAACTTCGAAGATGCAGCTGTCGCCAAAGAGCAGACTTCTTTCTTTGAACCCATTTCTGGATGAAGGCGTACGCCTTCAAAGTTCTCAGCTGGATTTCGATGCCAAGCACCCAATGATTCTCCCAAAGTTTCATCGCGTAACCTCAGCCATTATTAATCATTTCCATCGCAAGTTCGATCATGCGGGAGCGCAGAGCTTGTTGGCCGCTACGGCAGAGGTTCTGGCCTATTGGAGGACGAAAAACCGTTTCTGCTGTCATCAGCAAGTGCATTCAATGCTTCAGATTAAAGCTCAAACTAGTAGAGCACATCATGGTGCTGCTCTTAGAGGATCGTGTTCAGCCGAAACGCCCATTTGTAATCGCTGAAGTTGATTTTTGTTAACCCATTCAATTCATTGTCGGAGGTCAGGAACAGGCCTCCTATGAAATGCTACATAGCCATTTTCCTTTGTTTCGTCATTGAGGCTACACACTTGGAAGAAGTCGAGGATCTTTCAAGTCAATCTTTTATTGCAGCGCTAATAAGATTTATAAGCCTGAGGGGGAAAGACTCAAACGATCTGGTCGGACAACGCAACCAAATTTGTGGGAGCCGAAAATGAGGTTATTGAGCCTCGGCAGTTGTTCCTCAGCGATTCTCAAAGCAGCGAGTTTTGGAGTTCCCTTACTTCGATGGAAATTAAGTTTCCCACACTTTGAAGGCTTGTGGGAAGGCGCGGTAAAATCCGCGAAATAACATTTTGAAATCGTTGAAAGTCGTTACTCACATTTCATGAGCTGCGCACCTTAGTTTGTGAATTTTCTGCAATGTTAAACTCACAGCCACACTTTCCCATTTCAGAGAACCCAGATGACATCGACGTTTTGACGCCTGCTTACTTTCTCATTTGGTCTACATTTACCTCAATGGACGAACCTGACGTCTGACATGTGTGCCAAATGCAGCAAATATTCCGGCGCAACTGGAGCACCATCAACTTTTCGTTGCTGCAGGAGCGAAGCAAATGGCAAAGGGCAACGAGGAAGTTAACTGTCCTGCCCCTTGAAACCACTTCACTTCGAAGTATGGCTCTTCCAACGGGGGGAGCATGTCAGGAGCAATCACTTAATTGAAGTAAAATCACTGATTGTTTGTTATTTGGTCAGCATCACTGACAACAAGAATGTAATCAAAGGATTCCTGAATTATCTATTTTGTATGCGTGCACGTATGGATAAGCTGAGATAAGCGCATTCAGTCGCTGATCTCCGCTCATATTGCATTCGCTCGTTATCGTTTTCGGAGCTCAGTCGCATCGCTGCAGAAATAAACACTTACATAAAAACAAAAACTCTCAGCTTTTTATTCAGCACTGTTCCGGCATCGCATACGTTTTGTTAAAAATTCGTTTTAAAAGGTGTCATAAATTAATGCCACCTTGAAACACTCGTTAATGGCCGTTTTGGGTGCTAGATTCCCAAAATGGAAGACACTATCCGCCAGATCATGGCAAAGGAAGTGTACAACACACATCCGCTAAGGAACATCATGAAAACTAGTAATGACTTAATGTAGTTTGAAAATGCCATTAGGACTGGAAATCTCGCACAAATATCAGATCTAACACTAGTAGCGGGACACATCAAGCGAACGCAGGCAGCAATCATCAACGTCGTGACCGAACTAAAAAAGGCGTATAGTTGACCCTGCATTAGTCCCCGTAAGTTAATTAAGAACTGCGCTGGTAAATATACTGTGTGGAGTTGAATAACTAACAAATTGCAGCGACAATTATACATGGTGGCCTGCCGGCTACCAGATACGGCGGCTACCCTTTGCGAGTACAAGGAACATTATATGTCAAAATGCTCACAATTTTTAGGATTGACTGCCCCTCAGCGGTATAAAGAAGCGAAAAGGTTTCATCTTTGTTTAAATTACCCACGAAAGGGACACAGCTTACAGCAATGCAGCTTACACGAACTGCCACCAGAAGCATCATATTCTTCTTCATATGGAATCGAATCCCATTGCACCCTCTCCGCAGCCTGGACCTTAAATGCCACTACATATCTCGTCTTTAGTTTCTTCAGCCTTGTCCAAAACAGCACCTGTAGCCTTGTCTTCAAGTAATGCTTGCTACCTGTCAAAAACAGCTCTGACGTATTCGTACCATGCCGGGCAATACTCGATTCGGTCTCTCAAATTAACTTCGTCACCTCTCGTTTCGGCCATCAACTTCAACTTAAAAGCCATCGCTCAAGCATTTCCATATCCTCGCTAGCATCGAACAATTGGATTATATTTTTGCACAATCCAGTAACGCAAATTACAGCGCGTCGGTCGCAACTGCTGTTTCCCAGTTAATTACCGATTATCCGATTGGAAAATACCGGAAAATCTCGAGTTCGCCGACTATCTCTTTTACAAAAGTCGGCGCATCGACTTGCTTATTGGAGCAACGTTATTTTTCGAGCTGCTTTGTATTGGACAAATTCGTTTAAGAAACCATTTACCCGTCCTTCAGAAAACCAGACTAGGCTGGATCATCTGAGGGTGTCTAAAGGTAGGAGCGTCTACGCGCTCATCTTTAGTTTCTTCAGTCCAGGAACCCAGCCGGACTCAGAGTCGATATCGAAGGAGGAAGCTCTTTGCGAGCAGCTATTTCAACAACAGTACACTCGGCTGGAATCTGGCCAATATTCGGTTCTGCTTTCTGCCGAAACTAGTTACAACTAGTTCTTGGAAATTCGTGCGCTCCTTCGGTTTCAGACACTCGAAGCTAAATTAGCTAGAAATTTAGATCTGAAGTCGCAGTACACAGCCTTTATAAGGAATTACGTCAACCTTGGCCACATGTCTCTAGCACCTAAAAACGCGGCAGCGCATCAACATTATTTGCCTCATTATTGCGTGAAAAAATTGGAAAGCACAACTACGAAGCTGCTTGTTGTTGATTGATTTGTTGTACGCAGGTCGCCCCATTCAACCAAAAAGGTTCAAGGATCAGTCGATCACGAGGAGTCAAACTATCAAGATCAGTCAAAATTCCAAAGTTAACAGTCAGTCAACCGAGTGAACTACAAGGGGGCCACAAGGCGAGCAAGATCGCCACGTCGAAAGGTTCGGGATTGGGACATCAGGAAAGTCCAAATCACACGGCGAAGTAAAGGCGTTTGGTTTCCAACTCGGTTTGTCACGACCACACCCTGGCGAATCGCCAGCCGGGTCTGTCAGAGTCAAGCGAAAGAGGTCTGCCACAAGGAACCGTGAGCTCGGCGAGGGAAGTTGTCTAAGACCCAGCGTACCTTGCCCGAGCAAGCAGGACCTGGCGTGAAGAACGAGCGGTGGATCGATTTGTGGTTTCAAGAGTCGTTGTCCTGGAGAGCCCTGCGATTACTGGCGACGTTCCCGAACAGCTGAGGCATTCAAGAGGCGTTGTCCTGGAGGAGCCCAGCTGTTCGGCAAGTCCCGGAACGGCGGTTGCCCAAGGACACGAAAGATAGGAAACAGCGCAGAGGACATCGGCAGCGACGCCAGCAGACATCACCGGCAGCCACGTCACCATCGCCGCGCGGAGCTCATAAAGCAAAGTGAACTGCTAGGCAGCTTTCTGGCGTTAGCCTTGACTGTCAGCGCGATCTGAGCAACAACCTAGCGGGACCGTCCGGGACAGAGCAAGGGGCAGGTATTGCCTCGAAAGGCGATTCTCTGGAGAGCAAGGCTGGTTTATCCTAGTCTAAGCCCGCAAGGCCGAACTCTCTGCGAGTCTAAGGCGCGACAATCGACCCCGAGGCAGCGCGTCGGCAAGCGATCAGAGGCGGCCACTACGAACATCTCGAGACACAGGAGCCAGCAGTCGTCAAGTCAACGCGTCGATAGGCCAGGACGAGGAACATCATCAGCCAGTAGAACCAGAGCGAGGAGGTACGGAGGCCAGCCCAGTCACACACTCGCTGTATTAATAAATCGAGAATAAAACCCACTGTTACCATTTGAACCCTGTGTTTCCCACTGATCTACGGGGCAGTCACGTCATATAAATTTGGTGGGACGAACGTACAATCTTAGGAGCTAGCAGCACGAATCTCGTAGCGAGCAGACCAACAAATCAGCTTCGAATTACGTATCTCCACCAGTTTCTTCAATACATCTTATGGCGCTATAGGCCCGAAGACGAACTTCAAGTATACTCGCTTGACACCAAATGTACGGCACTAAGCCTGCTGCCGTTTCTGGTAATTCGTCAATGCAGCAGCTATCCTGTGATGATGAAGCGGATTTTCCAATTGCGGCCAAGATCATACGCACAAACCTATACGTTGATGATCTAATCTCAGGAGGAGACAGTTATGAAGAGGTTGTTGAAATTCGTCAACAAGTTAAGGAACTCTTGGACAGGGGACATTTTCCGATTCCCAAATGGTGCTCCAACGAGCCTGCGGCGCTAAATGGAATAAAAGCGCGGCGGATGATACAAAGGCGTTGGGTTTGGCTTGGGATACTCTATCGGATAATTTGCTCCTCAGCTTCTTAAGCGGGTGGACAGGTTAGCCCGCAACCAAGCGCTGCATTCTGTCGACCATCGCTAGATTAATGGCCCCGATCATCACCAAGCTAAAGATTTTTATGCAGGTCCTATGGAAGGATAAGCTTGACTGGGAAGAGTCCTTACCGCAGTCACTACACCCGCCTTTGTTGGAGCACATGTCACAGATCGCAAAAGTAGCTTACTGGAAGTTTCCACGGATTATTTTGCAGCATTACTCATTCTGCGAAGTACAAGGATTTTGTGACGCAAGCTTGGCCGCTTACGGCGCTCAAGAGTTACGCCCTTGAAGACCCTCACCATTCCGAAGCTAAAGTTATCCGCAGCCCTTTTATTGTCCAAGCTCATCTCTGAATTTTCCTTCAGCGTGCACGCTTCATTGTTGGTCAGATTCTAAAATCGTTTTGGCATGGATTCGTCATCCTCCGTCAGACTTTAACATATTTGTCTCAAGCAGGACTTCACAGATACAAGAGAGAACTAAAGGAATGAACTGGAGGCTCTGATAGCGCACCTTCAGTCGAGCGTCCCTGACCCTGAGCGTCGACGCAGCGCATTGGTGCTGTCACAGGAAATGGATATTTCGTATAGTTGCAAAGAGTTGCTGAGAGTTTTCGGGAACATATATCGGTTCCATCTAACGTGCAGCAAAGATCGGGTTAGGCATAACCTCTTACAGTCGAGGAAATTAAAGGCGGTACTCATCTGCTCATTAAAGGGATTCAGCGTGTGCACTTTTCCGAGAAGCATATGGCCCTAACTTCGAAGATGCAGCTGTCGCCAAAGAGCAGACTTCTTTCTTTGAACCCATTTCTGGATGAAGGCGTACGCCTTCAAAGTTCTCAGCTGGATTTCGATGCCAAGCACCCAATGATTCTCCCAAAGTTTCATCGCGTAACCTCAGCCATTATTAATCATTTCCATCGCAAGTTCGATCATGCGGGAGCGCAGAGCTTGTTGGCCGCTACGGCAGAGGTTCTGGCCTATTGGAGGACGAAAAACCGTTTCTGCTGTCATCAGCAAGTGCATTCAATGCTTCAGATTAAAGCTCAAACTAGTAGAGCACATCATGGTGCTGCTCTTAGAGGATCGTGTTCAGCCGAAACGCCCATTTGTAATCGCTGAAGTTGATTTTTGTTAACCCATTCAATTCATTGTCGGAGGTCAGGAACAGGCCTCCTATGAAATGCTACGTAGCCATTTTCCTTTGTTTCGTCATTGAGGCTACACACTTGGAAGAAGTCGAGGATCTTTCAACTCAATCTTTTATTGCAGCGCTAATAAGATTTATAAGCATGAGGGGGAAAGACTCAAACGATCTGGTCGGACAACGCAACCAAATTTGTGGGAGCCGAAAATGAGGTTATTGAGCCTCGGCAGTTGTTCCTCAGCGATTCTCAAAGCAGCGAGTTTTGGAGTTCCCTTACTTCGATGGAAATTAAGTTTCCCACACTTTGAAGGCTTGTGGGAAGGCGCGGTAAAATCCGCGAAATAACATTTTGAAATCGTTGTTGAAAAGTCGTTACTCACATTTCATGAGCTGCGCACCTTAGTTTGTGAATTTTCTGCAATGTTAAACTCACAGCCACACTTTCCCATTTCAGAGAACCCAGATGACATCGACGTTTTGACGCCTGCTTACTTTCTCATTTGGTCTACATTTACCTCAATGGACGAACCTGACGTCTGACATGTGTGCCAAATGCAGCAAATATTCCGGCGCAACTGGAGCACCATCAACTTTTCGTTGCTGCAGGAGCGAAGCAAATGGCAAAGGGCAACGAGGAAGTTAACTGTCCTGCCCCTTGAAACCACTTCACTTCGAAGTATGGCTCTTCCAACGGGGGGAGCATGTCAGGAGCAATCACTTAATTGAAGTAAAATCACTGATTGTTTGTTATTTGGTCAGCATCACTGACAACAAGAATGTAATCAAAGGATTCCTGAATTATCTATTTTGTATGCGTGCACGTATGGATAAGCTGAGATAAGCGCATTCAGTCGCTGATCTCCGCTCATATTGCATTCGCTCGTTATCGTTTTCGGAGCTCAGTCGCATCGCTGCAGAAATAAACACTTACATAAAAACAAAAACTCTCAGCTTTTTATTCAGCACTGTTCCGGCATCGCATACGTTTTGTTAAAAATTCGTTTTAAAAGGTGTCATAAATTAATGCCACCTTGAAACACTCGTTAATGGCCGTTTTGGGTGCTAGATTCCCAAAATGGAAGACACTATCCGCCAGATCATGGCAAAGGAAGTGTACAACACACATCCGCTAAGGAACATCATGAAAACTAGTAATGACTTAATGTAGTTTGAAAATGCCATTAGGACTGGAAATCTCGCACAAATATCAGATCTAACACTAGTAGCGGGACACATCAAGCGAACGCAGGCAGCAATCATCAACGTCGTGACCGAACTAAAAAAGGCGTATAGTTGACCCTGCATTAGTCCCCGTAAGTTAATTAAGAACTGCGCTGGTAAATATACTGTGTGGAGTTGAATAACTAACAAATTGCAGCGACAATTATACATGGTGGCCTGCCGGCTACCAGATACGGCGGCTACCCTTTGCGAGTACAAGGAACATTTTATGTCAAAATGCTCACAATTTTTAGGATTGACTGCCCCTCAGCGGTATAAAGAAGCGAAAAGGTTTCATCTTTGTTTAAATTACCCACGAAAGGGACACAGCTTACAGCAATGCAGCTTACACGAACTGCCCCCAGAAGCATCATATTCTTCTTCATATGGAATCGAATCCCATTGCACCCTCTCCGCAGCCTGGACCTTAAATGCTACCACATATCTCGTCTTTAGTTTCTTCAGCCTTGTCCAAAACAGCACCTGTAGCCTTGTCTTCAAGTAATGCTTGCTACCTGTCAAAAACAGCTCTGACGTATTCGTACCATGCCGGGCAATACTCGATTCGGTCTCTCAAATTAACTTCGTCACCTCTCGTTTCGGCCATCAACTTCAACTTAAAAGCCATCGTTCAAGCATTCCCATATCCTCGCTAGCATCGAATAAATCGGATTATATTTTTGCACAATCCAGTAACGCAAATTACAGCGCGTCGGTCGCAACTGCTGTTTCCCAGTTAATTACCGATTATCCGATTGGAAAATACCGGAAAATCTCGAGTTCGCCGACTATCTCTTTTACAAAAGTCGGCGCATCGACTTGCTTATTGGAGCAACGTTATTTTTCGAGCTGCTTTGTATTGGACAAATTCGTTTAAGAAACCATTTACCCGTCCTTCAGAAAACCAGACTAGGCTGGATCATCTCAGGGTGTCTAAAGGTAGGAGCGTCTACGCGCTCATCTTTAGTTTCTTCAGTCCAGGAACCCAGCCGGACTCAGAGTCGATATCGAAGGAGGAAGCTCTTTGCGAGCAGCTATTTCAACAACAGTACACTCGGCTGGAATCTGGCCAATATTCGGTTCTGCTTTCTGCCGAAACTAGTTACAACTAGTTCTTGGAAATTCGTGCGCTCCTTCGGTTTCAGACACTCGAAGCTAAATTAGCTAGAAATTTAGATCTGAAGTCGCAGTACACAGCCTTTATAAGGAATTACGTCAACCTTGGCCACATGTCTCTAGCACCTAAAAACGCGGCAGCGCATCAACATTATTTGCCTCATTATTGCGTGTAAAAATTGGAAAGCACAACTACGAAGCTGCTTGTTGTTGATTGATTTGTTGTACGCAGGTCGCCCCATTCAACCAAAAAGGTTCAAGGATCAGTCGATCACGAGGAGTCAAACTATCAAGATCAGTCAAAATTCCAAAGTTAACAGTCAGTCAACCGAGTGAACTACAAGGGAGCCACAAGGCGAGCAAGATCGCCACGTCGAAAATTTCGGGATTGGGACATCAGGAAAGTCCAAATCACACGGCGAAGTCAAAGCGTTTGGTTTCCAACTCGGTTTGTAACGACCACACCCTGGCGAATCGCCAGCCGGGTCTGTCAGAGTCAAGCGAAAGAGGTCTGCCACAAGGAACCGTGAGCTCGGCGAGGGAAGTTGTCTAAGACCCAGCGTACCTTGCCCGAGCAAGCAGGACCTGGCGTGAAGAACGAGCGGTGGATCGATTTGTGGTTTCAAGAGTCGTTGTCCTGGAGAGCCCTGCGATTACTGGCGACGTTCCCGAACAGCTGAGGCATTCAAGAGGCGTTGTCCTGGAGGAGCCCAGCTGTTCGGCAAGTCCCGGAACGGCGGTTGCCCAAGGACACGAAAGACAGGAAACAGCGCAGAGGACATCGGTAGCGACGCCGGCAGACATCACCGGCAGCCACGTCACCATCGCCGCGCGGAGCTCATTGGAGAGAGCAGGAGCGTAGCGAACGTCAAGCATTAGGGTGAAGCCGGGTGGAAGGTTCGTCTGCGGTGAGCGAAAAGCAAAGTGAACTGCTAGGCAGCTATCTGGCGTTAGCCTTGACTGTCAGCGCGATCTGAGCAACAACCTAGCGGGACCGTCCGGGACAGAGCAAGGGACAGGTATTGCCTCGAAAGGCGATTCTCTGGAGAGCAAGGCTGGTTTATCCTAGTCTGAGAACGACGACGCTTCCCTAAGCCCGCAATGAAGAACTCTGCGAGTCTAAGGCGCGACAATCGACCCCGAGGCAGCGCGTCGGCAAGCGATCAGAGGCGGCCACTACGAACATCTCGAGACACAGGAGCCAGCAGTCGTCAAGTCAACGCGTCGATAGGCCAGGACGAGGAACATCATCAGCCAGTAGAACCAGAGCGAGGAGGTACCGAGGCCAGCCCAGTCACACACTCGCTGTATTACAAAAACGAGAATGAAACCCACTGTTACCATTCGAACCCTGTGTTTCCCACTGATCTACGGGGCAGTCACGTCATATAAATTTGGTGGGACGAACATACAATCTTAGGAGCTAGCAGCACGAATCTCTTAGCGAGCAGACCAACAAATCTGCTTCGAATTACGTATCTCCACCAGTTTCTTCAATACATCTTATGGCGCTATAGGCCCGAAGACGAAATTCAATTATACTCGCTTGACACCAAACGTACGGCACTAAGCCTGCTGCCTTTTTTGGCAATTCGTACCATGCAGCAGCTATCCTATGATGATGAAGCGGAGTTTCCAATTGCAGCCAAGATCATACGCACAAACTTATACGTTGATGATTTAATCTCAGGAGGAGACAGTTATAAAGAGGTTGTTGAAATTCGTCAACAAGTTAAGGAACTCTTGGACAGGGGACATTTTCCGATTCCCAAATGGTGCTCCAACGAGCCTGCGGCGCTGAATGGAATAAAAGCGCGGCGGATGATACAAAGGCGTTGGGTTTGGCTTGGGATACTCTATCGGATAATTTGCTCCTCAGCTTCTTAAGCGGGTGGACAGGTTAGCCCGCAACCAAGCGCTGCATTCTGTCGACCATCGCTAGATTAATGGCCCCGATCATCACCAAGCTAAAGATTTTTATGCAGGTCCTATGGAAGGATAAGCTTGACTGGGAAGAGTCCTTACCGCAGTCACTACACCCGCCTTTGTTGGAGCACATGTCACAGATCGCAAAAGTAGCTTACTGGAAGTTTCCACGGATTATTTTGCAGCATTACTCATTCTGCGAAGTACAAGGATTTTGTGACGCAAGCTTGGCCGCTTACGGCGCTCAAGAGTTACGCCCTTGAAGACCCTCACCATTCCGAAGCTAAAGTTATCCGCAGCCCTTTTATTGTCCAAGCTCATCTCTGAATTTTCCTTCAGCGTGCACGCTTCATTGTTGGTCAGATTCTAAAATCGTTTTGGCATGGATTCGTCAACCTCCGTCAGACTTTAACATATTTGTCTCAAGCAGGACTTCACAGATACAAGAGAGAACTGAAGGAATGAACTGGAGGCACTGATAGCGCACCTTCAGTCGAGCGTCCCTGACCCTGAGCGTCGACGCAGCGCATTGGTGCTGTCACATGAAATGGATATATCGGTACATATATCGGTTCCATCTAACGCGCAGCAAAGATCGGGTTAGGCATAACCTCTTACAGTCGAGGAAATTAAAGGCGGTACTCATCTGCTCATTAAAGGGATTCAGCGTGTGCACTTTGCCGAGAAGCATATGGCCCTAACTTCGAAGATGCAGCTGTCGCCAAAGAGCAGACTTCTTTCTTTGAACCCATTTCTGGATGAAGGCGTACGCCTTCAAAGTTCTCAGCTGGATTTCGATGCCAAGCACCCAATGATTCTCCCAAAGTTTCATCGCGTAACCTCAGCCAGGTTCTGGCCTATTGGAGGACGAAAAACGGTTTCTGCTGTCATCAGCAAGTGCATTCAATGCTTCAGATTAAAGCTCAAACTAGTAGAGCACATCATGGTGCTGCTCTTAGAGGATCGTGTTCAGCCGAAACGCCCATTTGTAATCGCTGAAGTTGATTTTTGTTAACCCATTCAATTCATTGTCGGAGGTCAGGAACAGGCCTCCTATGAAATGCTACATAGCCATTTTCCTTTGTTTCGTCATTGAGGCTACACACTTGGAAGAAGTCGAGGATCTTTCAACTCAATCTTTTATTGCAGCGCTAATAAGATTTATAAGCCTGAGGGGGAAAGACTCAAACGATCTGGTCGGACAACGCAACCAATTTTGTGGGAGCCGAAAATGAGGTTATTGAGCCTCGGCAGTTGTTCCTCAGCGATTCTCAAAGCAGCGAGTTTTGGAGTTCCCTTACTTCGATGGAAATTAAGTTTCCCACACACGTAAAATCCGCGAAATAACATTTTGAAATCGTTGAAAGTCGTTACTCACATTTCATGAGCTGCGCACCTTAGTTTGTGAATTTTCTGCAATGTTAAACTCACAGCCACACTTTCCCATTTCAGAGAACCCAGATGACATCGACGTTTTGACGCCTGCTTACTTTCTCATTTGGTCTACATTTACCTCAATGGACGAACCTGACGTCTGACATGTGTGCCAAATGCAGCAAATATTCCGGCGCAAATGGAGCACCATCAACTTTTCGTTGCTGCAGGAGCGAAGCAAATGGCAAAGGGCAACGAGGAAGTTAACTGTCCTGCCCCTTGAAACCACTTCACTTCGAAGTATGGCTCTTCCAACGGGGGGAGCATGTCAGGAGCAATCACTTAATTGAAATAAAATCACTGATTGTTTGTTATTTGGTCAGCATCACTGACAACAAGAATGTAAACAAAGGATTCCTGAATTATCTATTTTGTATGCGTGCACGTATGGATAAGCTGAGATAAGCGCATTCAGTCGCTGATCTCCGCTCATCTTGCATTCGCTCGTTATCGTTTTCGGAACTCAGTCGCATCGCTGCAGAAATAAACACTTACATAAAAACAAAAACTCTCAGCTTTTTATTCAGCACTGTTCCGGCATCGCATACGTTTTGTTAAAAATTCGTTTTAAAAGGTGTCATAAATTAATGCCACCTTGAAACACTCGTTAATGGCCGTTTTGGGTGCAAGATTCCCAAAATGGAAGACACTATCCGCCAGATCATGGCAAAGGAAGTGTACAACACACATCCGCTAAGGAACATCATGAAAACTAGTAATGACTTAATGTAGTTTGAAAATGCCATTAGGACTGGAAATCTCGCACAAATATCAGATCTAACACTAGTAGCGGGACACATCAAGCGAACGCAGGCAGCAATCATCAACGTCGTGACCGAACTAAAAAGGCGTATAGTTGACCCTGCATTAGTCCCCGTAAGTAAATTAAGAACGGCGCTGGTAAATATACTGTGTGGAGTTGAATAACTAACAAATTGCAGCGACAATTATACATGGTGGCCTGCCGGCTACCAGATACGGCGGCTACCCTTTGCGAGTACAAGGAACATTATATGTCAAAATGCTCACAATTTTTAGGATTGACTGCCCCTCAGCGGTATAAAGAAGCGAAAAGGTTTCATCTTTGTTTAAATTACCCACGAAAGGGACACAGGAAAATCTCGAGTTCGCCGACTATCTCTTTTACAAAAGTCGGCGCATCGACTTGCTTATTGGAGCAACGTTATTTTTCGAGCTGCTTTGTATTGGACAAATTCGTTTAAGAAACCATTTACCCGTCCTTCAGAAAACCAGACTAGGCTGGATCATCTCAGGGTGTCTAAAGGTAGGAGCGTCTACGCGCTCATCTTTAGTTTCTTCAGTCCAGGAACCCAGCCGGACTCAGAGTCGATACCGAAGGAGGAAGCTCTTTGCGAGCAGCTATTTCAACAACAGTACACTCGGCTGGAATCTGGCCAATATTCGGTTCTGCTTTCTGCCGAAACTAGTTACAACTAGTTCTTGGAAATTCGTGCGCTCCTTCGGTTTCAGACACTCGAAGCTAAATTAGCTAGAAATTTAGATCTGAAGTCGCAGTACACAGTTTTTATAAGGAATTACGTCAACCTTGGCCACATGTCTCTAGCACCTAAAAACGCGGCAGCGCATCAATATTATTTGCCTCATTATTGCGTGAAAAAATTGGAAAGCACAACTACGAAGCTGCTAGTTGTTTTCGATGGTTCAGCGAAGTCCACTTCGGGATGTTCTGATTGATTTGTTGTACGCAGGTCGCCCCATTCAACCAAAAAGGTTCAAGGATCAGTCGATCACGAGGTCAAGATCAGTCAAAATTCCAAAGTTAACAGTCAGTCAACCGAGTGAACTACAAGGGAGCCACAAGGCGAGCAAGATCGCCACGTCGAAAGGTTCGGGATTGGGACATCAGGAAAGTCCAAATCACACGGCGAAGTCAAGGCGTTTGGTTTCCAACTCGGTTTGTCACGACCACACCCTGGCGAATCGCCAGCCGGGTCTGTCAGAGTCAAGCGAAAGAGGTCTGCCACAAGGAACCGTGAGCTCGGCGAGGGAAGTTGTCTAAGACCCAGCGTACCTTGCCCGAGCAAGCAGGACCTGGCGTGAAGAACGAGCGGTGGATCGATTTGTGGTTTCAAGAGTCGTTGTCCTGGAGAGCCCTGCGATTACTGGCGACGTTCCCGAACAGCTGAGGCATTCAAGAGGCGTTGTCCTGGAGGAGCCCAGCTGTTCGGCAAGTCCCGGAACGGCGGTTGCCCAAGGACACGAAAGACAGGAAACAGCGCAGAGGACATCGGCAGCGACGCCAGCAGACATCACCGGCAGCCACGTCACCATCGCCGCGCGGAGCTCATTGGAGAGAGCAGGAGCGTCGCGGACGTCAAGCATTAGGGTGAAGCCGGGTGGAAGGTTCGTCTGCGGTGAGCGAAAAGCAAAGTGAACTGCTAGGCAGCTATCTGGCGTTAGCCTTGACTGTCAGCGCGATCTGAGCAACAACCTAGCGGGACCGTCCGGGACAGAGCAAGGGACAGGTATTGCCTCGAAAGGCGATTCTCTGGAGAGCAAGGCTGGTTTATCCTAGTCTGAGAACGACGACGCTTCCCTAAGCCCGCAATGAAGAACTCTGCGAGTCTAAGGCGCGACAATCGACCCCGAGGCAGCGCGTCGGCAAGCGATCAGAGGCGGCCACTACGAACATCTCGAGACACAGGAGCCAGCAGTCGTCAAGTCAACGCGTCGATAGGCCAGGACGAGGAACATCATCAGCCAGTAGAACCAGAGCGAGGAGGTACCGAGGCCAGCCCAGTCACACACTCGCTGTATTACAAAAACGAGAATAAAACCCATTGTTACCATTCGAACCCTGTGTTTCCCACTGATCTACGGGGCAGTCACGTCATATAAATTTGGTGGGACGAACATACAATCTTAGGAGCTAGCAGCACGAATCTCTTAGCGAGCAGACCAACAAATCTGCTTCGAATTACGTATCTCCACCAGTTTCTTCAATACATCTTATGGCGCTATAGGCCCGAAGACGAAATTCAATTATACTCGCTTGACACCAAACGTACGGCACTAAGCCTGCTGCCTTTTTTGGCAATTCGTACCATGCAGCAGCTATCCTATGATGATGAAGCGGAGTTTCCAATTGCAGCCAAGATCATACGCACAAACTTATACGTTGATGATTTAATCTCAGGAGGAGACAGTTATAAAGAGGTTGTTGAAATTCGTCAACAAGTTAAGGAACTCTTGGACAGGGGACATTTTCCGATTCCCAAATGGTGCTCCAAAGAGCCTGCGGCGCTGAATGGAATAAAAGCGCGGCGGATGATACAAAGGCGTTGGGTTTGGCTTGGGATACTCTATCGGATAATTTGCTCCTCAGCTTCTTAAGCGGGTGGACAGGTTAGCCCGCAACCAAGCGCTGCATTCTGTCGACCATCGCTAGATTAATGGCCCCGATCATCACCAAGCTAAAGATTTTTATGCAGGTCCTATGGAAGGATAAGCTTGACTGGGAAGAGTCCTTACCGCAGTCACTACACCCGACTTTGTTGGAGCACATGTCACAGATCGCAAAAGTAGCTTACTGGAAGTTTCCACGGATTATTTTGCAGCATTACTCATTCTGCGAAGTACAAGGATTTTGTGACGCAAGCTTGGCCGCTTACGGCGCTCAAGAGTTACGCCCTTGAAGACCCTCACCATTCCGAAGCTAAAGTTATCCGCAGCCCTTTTATTGTCCAAGCTCATCTCTGAATTTTCCTTCAGCGTGCACGCTTCATTGTTGGTCAGATTCTAAAATCGTTTTGGCATGGATTCGTCAACCTCCGTCAGACTTTAACATATTTGTCTCAAGCAGGACTTCACAGATACAAGAGAGAACTGAAGGAATGAACTGGAGGCTCTGATAGCGCACCCTCAGTCGAGCGTCCCTGACCCTGAGCGTCGACGCAGCGCATTGGTGCTGTCACATGAAATGGATATTTCGTATAGTTGCAAAGAGTTGCTGAGAGTTTTCGGGTACATATATCGGTTCCATCTAACGCGCAGCAAAGATCGGGTTAGGCATAACCTCTTACAGTCGAGGAAATTAAAGGCGGTACTCATCTGCTCATTAAAGGGATTCAGCGTGTGCACTTTGCCGAGAAGCATATGGCCCTAACTTCGAAGATGCAGCTGTCGCCAAAGAGCAGACTTCTTTCTTTGAACCCATTTCTGGATGAAGGCGTACGCCTTCAAAGTTCTCAGCTGGATTTCGATGCCAAGCACCCAATGATTCTCCCAAAGTTTCATCGCGTAACCTCAGCCAGGTTCTGGCCTATTGGAGGACGAAAAACGGTTTCTGCTGTCATCAGCAAGTGCATTCAATGCTTCAGATTAAAGCTCAAACTAGTAGAGCACATCATGGTGCTGCTCTTAGAGGATCGTGTTCAGCCGAAACGCCCATTTGTAATCGCTGAAGTTGATTTTTGTTAACCCATTCAATTCATTGTCGGAGGTCAGGAACAGGCCTCCTATGAAATGCTACATAGCCATTTTCCTTTGTTTCGTCATTGAGGCTACACACTTGGAAGAAGTCGAGGATCTTTCAACTCAATCTTTTATTGCAGCGCTAATAAGATTTATAAGCCTGAGGGGGAAAGACTCAAACGATCTGGTCGGACAACGCAACCAATTTTGTGGGAGCCGAAAATGAGGTTATTGAGCCTCGGCAGTTGTTCCTCAGCGATTCTCAAAGCAGCGAGTTTTGGAGTTCCCTTACTTCGATGGAAATTAAGTTTCCCACACTTTGAAGGCTTGTGGGAAGGCGCGGTAAAATCCGCGAAATAACATTTTGAAATCGTTGAAAGTCGTTACTCACATTTCATGAGCTGCGCACCTTAGTTTGTGAATTTTCTGCAATGTTAAACTCACAGCCACACTTTCCCATTTCAGAGAACCCAGATGACATCGACGTTTTGACGCCTGCTTACTTTCTCATTTGGTCTACATTTACCTCAATGGACGAACCTGACGTCTGACATGTGTGCCAAATGCAGCAAATATTCCGGCGCAAATGGAGCACCATCAACTTTTCGTTGCTGCAGGAGCGAAGCAAATGGCAAAGGGCAACGAGGAAGTTAACTGTCCTGCCCCTTGAAACCACTTCACTTCGAAGTATGGCTCTTCCAACGGGGGGAGCATGTCAGGAGCAATCACTTAATTGAAATAAAATCACTGATTGCTTGTTATTTGGTCAGCATCACTGACAACAAGAATGTAAACAAAGGATTCCTGAATTATCTATTTTGTATGCGTGCACGTATGGATAAGCTGAGATAAGCGCATTCAGTCGCTGATCTCCGCTCATCTTGCATTCGCTCGTTATCGTTTTCGGAACTCAGTCGCATCGCTGCAGAAATAAACACTTACATAAAAACAAAAACTCTCAGCTTTTTATTCAGCACTGTTCCGGCATCGCATACGTTTTGTTAAAAATTCGCTTTAAAAGGTGTCATAAATTAATGCCACCTTGAAACACTCGTTAATGGCCGTTTTGGGTGCTAGATTCCCAAAATGGAAGACACTATCCGCCAGATCATGGCAAAGGAAGTGTACAACACACATCCGCTAAGGAACATCATGAAAACTAGTAATGACTTAATGTAGTTTGAAAATGCCATTAGGACTGGAAATCTCGCACAAATATCAGATCTAACACTAGTAGCGGGACACATCAAGCGAACGCAGGCAGCAATCATCAACGTCGTGACCGAACTAAAAAGGCGTATAGTTGACCCTGCATTAGTCCCCGTAAGTAAATTAAGAACGGCGCTGGTAAATATACTGTGTGGAGTTGAATAACTAACAAATTGCAGCGACAATTATACATGGTGGCCTGCCGGCTACCAGATCGCCACGTCGAAAGGTTCGGGATTGGGACATCAGGAAAGTCCAAATCACACGGCGAAGTCAAGGCGTTTGGTTTCCAACTCGGTTTGTCACGACCACACCCTGGCGAATCGCCAGCCGGGTCTGTCAGAGTCAAGCGAAAGAGGTCTGCCACAAGGAACCGTGAGCTCGGCGAGGGAAGTTGTCTAAGACCCAGCGTACCTTGCCCGAGCAAGCAGGACCTGGCGTGAAGAACGAGCGGTGGATCGATTTGTGGTTTCAAGAGTCGTTGTCCTGGAGAGCCCTGCGATTACTGGCGACGTTCCCGAACAGCTGAGGCATTCAAGAGGCGTTGTCCTGGAGGAGCCCAGCTGTTCGGCAAGTCCCGGAACGGCGGTTGCCCAAGGACACGAAAGACAGGAAACAGCGCAGAGGACATCGGCAGCGACGCCAGCAGACATCACCGGCAGCCACGTCACCATCGCCGCGCGGAGCTCATTGGAGAGAGCAGGAGCGTCGCGGACGTCAAGCATTAGGGTGAAGCCGGGTGGAAGGTTCGTCTGCGGTGAGCGAAAAGCAAAGTGAACTGCTAGGCAGCTATCTGGCGTTAGCCTTGACTGTCAGCGCGATCTGAGCAACAACCTAGCGGGACCGTCCGGGACAGAGCAAGGGACAGGTATTGCCTCGAAAGGCGATTCTCTGGAGAGCAAGGCTGGTTTATCCTAGTCTGAGAACGACGACGCTTCCCTAAGCCCGCAATGAAGAACTCTGCGAGTCTAAGGCGCGACAATCGACCCCGAGGCAGCGCGTCGGCAAGCGATCAGAGGCGGCCACTACGAACATCTCGAGACACAGGAGCCAGCAGTCGTCAAGTCAACGCGTCGATAGGCCAGGACGAGGAACATCATCAGCCAGTAGAACCAGAGCGAGGAGGTACCGAGGCCAGCCCAGTCACACACTCGCTGTATTACAAAAACGAGAATAAAACCCATTGTTACCATTCGAACCCTGTGTTTCCCACTGATCTACGGGGCAGTCACGTCATATAAATTTGGTGGGACGAACATACAATCTTAGGAGCTAGCAGCACGAATCTCTTAGCGAGCAGACCAACAAATCTGCTTCGAATTACGTATCTCCACCAGTTTCTTCAATACATCTTATGGCGCTATAGGCCCGAAGACGAAATTCAATTATACTCGCTTGACACCAAACGTACGGCACTAAGCCTGCTGCCTTTTTTGGCAATTCGTACCATGCAGCAGCTATCCTATGATGATGAAGCGGAGTTTCCAATTGCAGCCAAGATCATACGCACAAACTTATACGTTGATGATTTAATCTCAGGAGGAGACAGTTATAAAGAGGTTGTTGAAATTCGTCAACAAGTTAAGGAACTCTTGGACAGGGGACATTTTCCGATTCCCAAATGGTGCTCCAAAGAGCCTGCGGCGCTGAATGGAATAAAAGCGCGGCGGATGATACAAAGGCGTTGGGTTTGGCTTGGGATACTCTATCGGATAATTTGCTCCTCAGCTTCTTAAGCGGGTGGACAGGTTAGCCCGCAACCAAGCGCTGCATTCTGTCGACCATCGCTAGATTAATGGCCCCGATCATCACCAAGCTAAAGATTTTTATGCAGGTCCTATGGAAGGATAAGCTTGACTGGGAAGAGTCCTTACCGCAGTCACTACACCCGACTTTGTTGGAGCACATGTCACAGATCGCAAAAGTAGCTTACTGGAAGTTTCCACGGATTATTTTGCAGCATTACTCATTCTGCGAAGTACAAGGATTTTGTGACGCAAGCTTGGCCGCTTACGGCGCTCAAGAGTTACGCCCTTGAAGACCCTCACCATTCCGAAGCTAAAGTTATCCGCAGCCCTTTTATTGTCCAAGCTCATCTCTGAATTTTCCTTCAGCGTGCACGCTTCATTGTTGGTCAGATTCTAAAATCGTTTTGGCATGGATTCGTCAACCTCCGTCAGACTTTAACATATTTGTCTCAAGCAGGACTTCACAGATACAAGAGAGAACTGAAGGAATGAACTGGAGGCTCTGATAGCGCACCTTCAGTCGAGCGTCCCTGACCCTGAGCGTCGACGCAGCGCATTGGTGCTGTCACATGAAATGGATATTTCGTATAGTTGCAAAGAGTTGCTGAGAGTTTTCGGGTACATATATCGGTTCCATCTAACGCGCAGCAAAGATCGGGTTAGGCATAACCTCTTACAGTCGAGGAAATTAAAGGCGGTACTCATCTGCTCATTAAAGGGATTCAGCGTGTGCACTTTGCCGAGAAGCATATGGCCCTAACTTCGAAGATGCAGCTGTCGCCAAAGAGCAGACTTCTTTCTTTGAACCCATTTCTGGATGAAGGCGTACGCCTTCAAAGTTCTCAGCTGGATTTCGATGCCAAGCACCCAATGATTCTCCCAAAGTTTCATCGCGTAACCTCAGCCAGGTTCTGGCCTATTGGAGGACGAAAAACGGTTTCTGCTGTCATCAGCAAGTGCATTCAATGCTTCAGATTAAAGCTCAAACTAGTAGAGCACATCATGGTGCTGCTCTTAGAGGATCGTGTTCAGCCGAAACGCCCATTTGTAATCGCTGAAGTTGATTTTTGTTAACCCATTCAATTCATTGTCGGAGGTCAGGAACAGGCCTCCTATGAAATGCTACATAGCCATTTTCCTTTGTTTCGTCATTGAGGCTACACACTTGGAAGAAGTCGAGGATCTTTCAACTCAATCTTTTATTGCAGCGCTAATAAGATTTATAAGCCTGAGGGGGAAAGACTTAAACGATCTGGTCGGACAACGCAACCAATTTTGTGGGAGCCGAAAATGAGGTTATTGAGCCTCGGCAGTTGTTCCTCAGCGATTCTCAAAGCAGCGAGTTTTGGAGTTCCCTTACTTCGATGGAAATTAAGTTTCCCACACTTTGAAGGCTTGTGGGAAGGCGCGGTAAAATCCGCGAAATAACATTTTGAAATCGTTGAAAGTCGTTACTCACATTTCATGAGCTGCGCACCTTAGTTTGTGAATTTTCTGCAATGTTAAACTCACAGCCACACTTTCCCATTTCAGAGAACCCAGATGACATCGACGTTTTGACGCCTGCTTACTTTCTCATTTGGTCTACATTTACCTCAATGGACGAACCTGACGTCTGACATGTGTGCCAAATGCAGCAAATATTCCGGCGCAAATGGAGCACCATCAACTTTTCGTTGCTGCAGGAGCGAAGCAAATGGCAAAGGGCAACGAGGAAGTTAACTGTCCTGCCCCTTGAAACCACTTCACTTCGAAGTATGGCTCTTCCAACGGGGGGAGCATGTCAGGAGCAATCACTTAATTGAAATAAAATCACTGATTGCTTGTTATTTGGTCAGCATCACTGACAACAAGAATGTAAACAAAGGATTCCTGAATTATCTATTTTGTATGCGTGCACGTATGGATAAGCTGAGATAAGCGCATTCAGTCGCTGATCTCCGCTCATCTTGCATTCGCTCGTTATCGTTTTCGGAACTCAGTCGCATCGCTGCAGAAATAAACACTTACATAAAAACAAAAACTCTCAGCTTTTTATTCAGCACTGTTCCGGCATCGCATACGTTTTGTTAAAAATTCGCTTTAAAAGGTGTCATAAATTAATGCCACCTTGAAACACTCGTTAATGGCCGTTTTGGGTGCTAGATTCCCAAAATGGAAGACACTATCCGCCAGATCATGGCAAAGGAAGTGTACAACACACATCCGCTAAGGAACATCATGAAAACTAGTAATGACTTAATGTAGTTTGAAAATGCCATTAGGACTGGAAATCTCGCACAAATATCAGATCTAACACTAGTAGCGGGACACATCAAGCGAACGCAGGCAGCAATCATCAACGTCGTGACCGAACTAAAAAGGCGTATAGTTGACCCTGCATTAGTCCCCGTAAGTAAATTAAGAACGGCGCTGGTAAATATACTGTGTGGAGTTGAATAACTAACAAATTGCAGCGACAATTATACATGGTGGCCTGCCGGCTACCAGATCGCCACGTCGAAAGGTTCGGGATTGGGACATCAGGAAAGTCCAAATCACACGGCGAAGTCAAGGCGTTTGGTTTCCAACTCGGTTTGTCACGACCACACCCTGGCGAATCGCCAGCCGGGTCTGTCAGAGTCAAGCGAAAGAGGTCTGCCACAAGGAACCGTGAGCTCGGCGAGGGAAGTTGTCTAAGACCCAGCGTACCTTGCCCGAGCAAGCAGGACCTGGCGTGAAGAACGAGCGGTGGATCGATTTGTGGTTTCAAGAGTCGTTGTCCTGGAGAGCCCTGCGATTACTGGCGACGTTCCCGAACAGCTGAGGCATTCAAGAGGCGTTGTCCTGGAGGAGCCCAGCTGTTCGGCAAGTCCCGGAACGGCGGTTGCCCAAGGACACGAAAGACAGGAAACAGCGCAGAGGACATCGGCAGCGACGCCAGCAGACATCACCGGCAGCCACGTCACCATCGCCGCGCGGAGCTCATTGGAGAGAGCAGGAGCGTCGCGGACGTCAAGCATTAGGGTGAAGCCGGGTGGAAGGTTCGTCTGCGGTGAGCGAAAAGCAAAGTGAACTGCTAGGCAGCTATCTGGCGTTAGCCTTGACTGTCAGCGCGATCTGAGCAACAACCTAGCGGGACCGTCCGGGACAGAGCAAGGGACAGGTATTGCCTCGAAAGGCGATTCTCTGGAGAGCAAGGCTGGTTTATCCTAGTCTGAGAACGACGACGCTTCCCTAAGCCCGCAATGAAGAACTCTGCGAGTCTAAGGCGCGACAATCGACCCCGAGGCAGCGCGTCGGCAAGCGATCAGAGGCGGCCACTACGAACATCTCGAGACACAGGAGCCAGCAGTCGTCAAGTCAACGCGTCGATAGGCCAGGACGAGGAACATCATCAGCCAGTAGAACCAGAGCGAGGAGGTACCGAGGCCAGCCCAGTCACACACTCGCTGTATTACAAAAACGAGAATAAAACCCATTGTTACCATTCGAACCCTGTGTTTCCCACTGATCTACGGGGCAGTCACGTCATATAAATTTGGTGGGACGAACATACAATCTTAGGAGCTAGCAGCACGAATCTCTTAGCGAGCAGACCAACAAATCTGCTTCGAATTACGTATCTCCACCAGTTTCTTCAATACATCTTATGGCGCTATAGGCCCGAAGACGAAATTCAATTATACTCGCTTGACACCAAACGTACGGCACTAAGCCTGCTGCCTTTTTTGGCAATTCGTACCATGCAGCAGCTATCCTATGATGATGAAGCGGAGTTTCCAATTGCAGCCAAGATCATACGCACAAACTTATACGTTGATGATTTAATCTCAGGAGGAGACAGTTATAAAGAGGTTGTTGAAATTCGTCAACAAGTTAAGGAACTCTTGGACAGGGGACATTTTCCGATTCCCAAATGGTGCTCCAAAGAGCCTGCGGCGCTGAATGGAATAAAAGCGCGGCGGATGATACAAAGGCGTTGGGTTTGGCTTGGGATACTCTATCGGATAATTTGCTCCTCAGCTTCTTAAGGGGGTGGACAGGTTAGCCCGCAACCAAGCGCTGCATTCTGTCGACCATCGCTAGATTAATGGCCCCGATCATCACCAAGCTAAAGATTTTTATGCAGGTCCTATGGAAGGATAAGCTTGACTGGGAAGAGTCCTTACCGCAGTCACTACACCCGACTTTGTTGGAGCACATGTCACAGATCGCAAAAGTAGCTTACTGGAAGTTTCCACGGATTATTTTGCAGCATTACTCATTCTGCGAAGTACAAGGATTTTGTGACGCAAGCTTGGCCGCTTACGGCGCTCAAGAGTTACGCCCTTGAAGACCCTCACCATTCCGAAGCTAAAGTTATCCGCAGCCCTTTTATTGTCCAAGCTCATCTCTGAATTTTCCTTCAGCGTGCACGCTTCATTGTTGGTCAGATTCTAAAATCGTTTTGGCATGGATTCGTCAACCTCCGTCAGACTTTAACATATTTGTCTCAAGCAGGACTTCACAGATACAAGAGAGAACTGAAGGAATGAACTGGAGGCTCTGATAGCGCACCTTCAGTCGAGCGTCCCTGACCCTGAGCGTCGACGCAGCGCATTGGTGCTGTCACATGAAATGGATATTTCGTATAGTTGCAAAGAGTTGCTGAGAGTTTTCGGGTACATATATCGGTTCCATCTAACGCGCAGCAAAGATCGGGTTAGGCATAACCTCTTACAGTCGAGGAAATTAAAGGCGGTACTCATCTGCTCATTAAAGGGGTTCAGCGTGTGCACTTTGCCGAGAAGCATATGGCCCTAACTTCGAAGATGCAGCTGTCGCCAAAGAGCAGACTTCTTTCTTTGAACCCATTTCTGGATGAAGGCGTACGCCTTCAAAGTTCTCAGCTGGATTTCGATGCCAAGCACCCAATGATTCTCCCAAAGTTTCATCGCGTAACCTCAGCCAGGTTCTGGCCTATTGGAGGACGAAAAACGGTTTCTGCT
Organism: Drosophila suzukii; assembly: GCF_043229965.1. Lineage (NCBI taxonomy): Eukaryota > Metazoa > Arthropoda > Insecta > Diptera > Drosophilidae > Drosophila > Drosophila suzukii. The sequence continues at coordinate 3,867,304 of NW_027255896.1, read as the reverse complement.
GTCATCAGCAAGTGCATTCAATGCTTCAGATTAAAGCTCAAACTAGTAGAGCACATCATGGTGCTGCTCTTAGAGGATCGTGTTCAGCCGAAACGCCCATTTGTAATCGCTGAAGTTGATTTTTGTTAACCCATTCAATTCATTGTCGGAGGTCAGGAACAGGCCTCCTATGAAATGCTACATAGCCATTTTCCTTTGTTTCGTCATTGAGGCTACACACTTGGAAGAAGTCGAGGATCTTTCAACTCAATCTTTTATTGCAGCGCTAATAAGATTTATAAGCCTGAGGGGGAAAGACTCAAACGATCTGGTCGGACAACGCAACCAATTTTGTGGGAGCCGAAAATGAGGTTATTGAGCCTCGGCAGTTGTTCCTCAGCGATTCTCAAAGCAGCGAGTTTTGGAGTTCCCTTACTTCGATGGAAATTAAGTTTCCCACACTTTGAAGGCTTGTGGGAAGGCGCGGTAAAATCCGCGAAATAACATTTTGAAATCGTTGAAAGTCGTTACTCACATTTCATGAGCTGCGCACCTTAGTTTGTGAATTTTCTGCAATGTTAAACTCACAGCCACACTTTCCCATTTCAGAGAACCCAGATGACATCGACGTTTTGACGCCTGCTTACTTTCTCATTTGGTCTACATTTACCTCAATGGACGAACCTGACGTCTGACATGTGTGCCAAATGCAGCAAATATTCCGGCGCAAATGGAGCACCATCAACTTTTCGTTGCTGCAGGAGCGAAGCAAATGGCAAAGGGCAACGAGGAAGTTAACTGTCCTGCCCCTTGAAACCACTTCACTTCGAAGTATGGCTCTTCCAACGGGGGGAGCATGTCAGGAGCAATCACTTAATTGAAATAAAATCACTGATTGTTTGTTATTTGGTCAGCATCACTGACAACAAGAATGTAAACAAAGGATTCCTGAATTATCTATTTTGTATGCGTGCACGTATGGATAAGCTGAGATAAGCGCATTCAGTCGCTGATCTCCGCTCATCTTGCATTCGCTCGTTATCGTTTTCGGAACTCAGTCGCATCGCTGCAGAAATAAACACTTACATAAAAACAAAAACTCTCAGCTTTTTATTCAGCACTGTTCCGGCATCGCATACGTTTTGTTAAAAATTCGCTTTAAAAGGTGTCATAAATTAATGCCACCTTGAAACACTCGTTAATGGCCGTTTTGGGTGCTAGATTCCCAAAATGGAAGACACTATCCGCCAGATCATGGCAAAGGAAGTGTACAACACACATCCGCTAAGGAACATCATGAAAACTAGTAATGACTTAATGTAGTTTGAAAATGCCATTAGGACTGGAAATCTCGCACAAATATCAGATCTAACACTAGTAGCGGGACACATCAAGCGAACGCAGGCAGCAATCATCAACGTCGTGACCGAACTAAAAAGGCGTATAGTTGACCCTGCATTAGTCCCCGTAAGTAAATTAAGAACGGCGCTGGTAAATATACTGTGTGGAGTTGAATAACTAACAAATTGCAGCGACAATTATACATGGTGGCCTGCCGGCTACCAGATACGGCGGCTACCCTTTGCGAGTACAAGGAACATTATATGTCAAAATGCTCACAATTTTTAGGATTGACTGCCCCTCAGCGGTATAAAGAAGCGAAAAGGTTTCATCTTTGTTTAAATTACCCACGAAAGGGACACAGGAAAATCTCGAGTTCGCCGACTATCTCTTTTACAAAAGTCGGCGCATCGACTTGCTTATTGGAGCAACGTTATTTTTCGAGCTGCTTTGTATTGGACAAATTCGTTTAAGAAACCATTTACCCGTCCTTCAGAAAACCAGACTAGGCTGGATCATCTCAGGGTGTCAACAGGTAGGAGCGTCTACGCGCTCATCTTTAGTTTCTTCAGTCCAGGAACCCAGCCGGACTCAGAGTCGATACCGAAGGAGGAAGCTCTTTGCGAGCAGCTATTTCAACAACAGTACACTCGGCTGGAATCTGGCCAATATTCGGTTCTGCTTTCTGCCGAAACTAGTTACAACTAGTTCTTGGAAATTCGTGCGCTCCTTCGGTTTCAGACACTCGAAGCTAAATTAGCTAGAAATTTAGATCTGAAGTCGCAGTACACAGTTTTTATAAGGAATTACGTCAACCTTGGCCACATGTCTCTAGCACCTAAAAACGCGGCAGCGCATCAACATTATTTGCCTCATTATTGCGTGAAAAAATTGGAAAGCACAACTACGAAGCTGCTTGTTGTTGATTGATTTGTTGTACGCAGGTCGCCCCATTCAACCAAAAAGGTTCAAGGATCAGTCGATCACGAGGAGTCAAACTATCAAGATCAGTCAAAATTCCAAAGTTAACAGTCAGTCAACCGAGTGAACTACAAGGGAGCCACTAGGCGAGCAAGATCGCCACGTCGAAAGGTTCGGGATTGGGACATCAGGAAAGTCCAAATCACACGGCGAAGTCAAGGCGTTTGGTTTCCAACTCGGTTTGTCACGACCACACCCTGGCGAATCGCCAGCGGGGTCTGTCAGAGTCAAGCGAAAGAGGTCTGCCACAAGGAACCGTGAGCTCGGCGAGGGAAGTTGTCTAAGACCCAGCGTACCTTGCCCGAGCAAGCAGGACCTGGCGTGAAGAACGAGCGGTGGATCGATTTGTGGTTTCAAGAGTCGTTGTCCTGGAGAGCCCTGCGATTACTGGCGACGTTCCCGAACAGCTGAGGCATTCAAGAGGCGTTGTCCTGGAGGAGCCCAGCTGTTCGGCAAGTCCCGGAACGGCGGTTGCCCAAGGACACGAAAGACAGGAAACAGCGCAGAGGACATCGGCAGCGACGCCAGCAGACATCACCGGCAGCCACGTCACCATCGCCGCGCGGAGCTCATTGGAGAGAGCAGGAGCGTCGCGGACGTCAAGCATTAGGGTGAAGCCGGGTGGAAGGTTCGTCTGCGGTGAGCGAAAAGCAAAGTGAACTGCTAGGCAGCTATCTGGCGTTAGCCTTGACTGTCAGCGCGATCTGAGCAACAACCTAGCGGGACCGTCCGGGACAGAGCAAGGGACAGGTATTGCCTCGAAAGGCGATTCTCTGGAGAGCAAGGCTGGTTTATCCTAGTCTGAGAACGACGACGCTTCCCTAAGCCCGCAATGAAGAACTCTGCGAGTCTAAGGCGCGACAATCGACCCCGAGGCAGCGCGTCGGCAAGCGATCAGAGGCGGCCACTACGAACATCTCGAGACACAGGAGCCAGCAGTCGTCAAGTCAACGCGTCGATAGGCCAGGACGAGGAACATCATCAGCCAGTAGAACCAGAGCGAGGAGGTACCGAGGCCAGCCCAGTCACACACTCGCTGTTTTACAAAAACGAGAATAAAACCCATTGTTACCATTCGAACCCTGTGTTTCCCACTGATCTACGGGGCAGTCACGTCATATAAATTTGGTGGGACGAACATACAATCTTAGGAGCTAGCAGCACGAATCTCTTAGCGAGCAGACCAACAAATCTGCTTCGAATTACGTATCTCCACCAGTTTCTTCAATACATCTTATGGCGCTATAGGCCCGAAGACGAAATTCAATTATACTCGCTTGACACCAAACGTACGGCACTAAGCCTGCTGCCTTTTTTGGCAATTCGTACCATGCAGCAGCTATCCTATGATGATGAAGCGGAGTTTCCAATTGCAGCCAAGATCATACGCACAAACTTATACGTTGATGATTTAATCTCAGGAGGAGACAGTTATAAAGAGGTTATTGAAATTCGTCAACAAGTTAAGGAACTCTTGGACAGGGGACATTTTCCGATTCCCAAATGGTGCTCCAACGAGCCTGCGGCGCTGAATGGAATAAAAGCGCGGCGGATGATACAAAGGCGTTGGGTTTGGCTTGGGATACTCTATCGGATAATTTGCTCCTCAGCTTCTTAAGCGGGTGGACAGGTTAGCCCGCAACCAAGCGCTGCATTCTGTCGACCATCGCTAGATTAATGGCCCCGATCATCACCAAGCTAAAGATTTTTATGCAGGTCCTATGGAAGGATAAGCTTGACTGGGAAGAGTCCTTACCGCAGTCACTACACCCGACTTTGTTGGAGCACATGTCACAGATCGCAAAAGTAGCTTACTGGAAGTTTCCACGGATTATTTTGCAGCATTACTCATTCTGCGAAGTACAAGGATTTTGTGACGCAAGCTTGGCCGCTTACGGCGCTCAAGAGTTACGCCCTTGAAGACCCTCACCATTCCGAAGCTAAAGTTATCCGCAGCCCTTTTATTGTCCAAGCTCATCTCTGAATTTTCCTTCAGCGTGCACGCTTCATTGTTGGTCAGATTCTAAAATCGTTTTGGCATGGATTCGTCAACCTCCGTCAGACTTTAACATATTTGTCTCAAGCAGGACTTCACAGATACAAGAGAGAACTGAAGGAATGAACTGGAGGCTCTGATAGCGCACCTTCAGTCGAGCGTCCCTGACCCTGAGCGTCGACGCAGCGCATTGGTGCTGTCACATGAAATGGATATTTCGTATAGTTGCAAAGAGTTGCTGAGAGTTTTCGGGTACATATATCGGTTCCATCTAACGCGCAGCAAAGATCGGGTTAGGCATAACCTCTTACAGTCGAGGAAATTAAAGGCGGTACTCATCTGCTCATTAAAGGGATTCAGCGTGTGCACTTTGCCGAGAAGCATATGGCCCTAACTTCGAAGATGCAGCTGTCGCCAAAGAGCAGACTTCTTTCTTTGAACCCATTTCTGGATGAAGGCGTACGCCTTCAAAGTTCTCAGCTGGATTTCGATGCCAAGCACCCAATGATTCTCCCAAAGTTTCATCGCGTAACCTCAGCCAGGTTCTGGCCTATTGGAGGACGAAAAACGGTTTCTGCTGTCATCAGCAAGTGCATTCAATGCTTCAGATTAAAGCTCAAACTAGTAGAGCACATCATGGTGCTGCTCTTAGAGGATCGTGTTCAGCCGAAACGCCCATTTGTAATCGCTGAAGTTGATTTTTGTTAACCCATTCAATTCATTGTCGGAGGTCAGGAACAGGCCTCCTATGAAATGCTACATAGCCATTTTCCTTTGTTTCGTCATTGAGGCTACACACTTGGAAGAAGTCGAGGATCTTTCAACTCAATCTTTTATTGCAGCGCTAATAAGATTTATAAGCCTGAGGGGGAAAGACTCAAACGATCTGGTCGGACAACGCAACCAATTTTGTGGGAGCCGAAAATGAGGTTATTGAGCCTCGGCAGTTGTTCCTCAGCGATTCTCAAAGCAGCGAGTTTTGGAGTTCCCTTACTTCGATGGAAATTAAGTTTCCCACACTTTGAAGGCTTGTGGGAAGGAGCGGTAAAATCCGCGAAATAACATTTTGAAATCGTTGAAAGTCGTTACTCACATTTCATGAGCTGCGCACCTTAGTTTGTGAATTTTCTGCAATGTTAAACTCACAGCCACACTTTCCCATTTCAGAGAACCCAGATGACATCGACGTTTTGACGCCTGCTTACTTTCTCATTTGGTCTACATTTACCTCAATGGACGAACCTGACGTCTGACATGTGTGCCAAATGCAGCAAATATTCCGGCGCAAATGGAGCACCATCAACTTTTCGTTGCTGCAGGAGCGAAGCAAATGGCAAAGGGCAACGAGGAAGTTAACTGTCCTGCCCCTTGAAACCACTTCACTTCGAAGTATGGCTCTTCCAACGGGGGGAGCATGTCAGGAGCAATCACTTAATTGAAATAAAATCACTGATTGTTTGTTATTTGGTCAGCATCACTGACAACAAGAATGTAAACAAAGGATTCCTGAATTATCTATTTTGTATGCGTGCACGTATGGATAAGCTGAGATAAGCGCATTCAGTTGCTGATCTCCGCTCATCTTGCATTCGCTCGTTATCGTTTTCGGAACTCAGTCGCATCGCTGCAGAAATAAACACTTACATAAAAACAAAAACTCTCAGCTTTTTATTCGCTTTAAAAGGTGTCATAAATTAATGCCACCTTGAAACACTCGTTAATGGCCGTTTTGGGTGCTAGATTCCCAAAATGGAAAACACTATCCGCCAGATCATGGCAAAGGAAGTGTACAACACACATCCGCTAAGGAACATCATGAAAACTAGTAATGACTTAATGTAGTTTGAAAATGCCATTAGGACTGGAAATCTCGCACAAATATCAGATCTAACACTAGTAGCGGGACACATCAAGCGAACGCAGGCAGCAATCATCAACGTCGTGACCGAACTAAAAAGGCGTATAGTTGACCCTGCATTAGTCCCCGTAAGTAAATTAAGAACGGCGCTGGTAAATATACTGTGTGGAGTTGAATAACTAACAAATTGCAGCGACAATTATACATGGTGGCCTGCCGGCTACCAGATACGGCGGCTACCCTTTGCGAGTACAAGGAACATTATATGTCAAAATGCTCACAATTTTTAGGATTGACTGCCCCTCAGCGGTATAAAGAAGCGAAAAGGTTTCATCTTTGTTTAAATTACCACGAAAGGGACACAGCTTACAGCAATGCAGCTTACACGAACTGCCACCAGAAGCATCATATTCTTCTTCATATGGAATCGAATCCCATTGCACCCTCTCCGCAGTCTGGACCTTAAATGCCACCACATATCTCGTCTTTAGTTTCTTCAGCCTTGTCCAAAACAGCACCTGTAGCCTTGTCTTCAAGTAATGCTTGCTACCTGTCAAAAACAGCTCTGACGTATTCGTACCATGCCGGGCAATACTCGATTCGGTCTCTCAAATGAACTTCGTCACCTCTCGTTTCGGCCATCAACTTCAACTTAAAAGCCATCGCTCAAGCATTTCAATATCCTCGCTAGCATCGAACAATTGGATTATATTTTTGCACAATCCAGTAACGCAAATTACAGCGCGTCGGTCGCAACTGCTGTTTCCCAGTTAATTACCGATTATCCGATTGGAAAATACCGGAAAATGTCGAGTTCGCCGACTATCTCGAGCTGCTTTGTATTGGACAAATTCGTTTAAGAAACCATTTACCCGTCCTTCAGAAAACCAGACTAGGCTGGATCATCTCAGGGTGTCTAAAGGTAGGAGCGTCTACGCGCTCATCTTTAGTTTCTTCAGTCCAGGAACCCAGCCGGACTCAGAGTCGATACCGAAGGAGGAAGCTCTTTGCGAGCAGCTATTTCAACAACAGTACACTCGGCTGGAATCTGGCCAATATTCGGTTCTGCTTTCTGCCGAAACTAGTTACAACTAGTTCTTGGAAATTCGTGCGCTCCTTCGGTTTCAGACACTCGAAGCTAAATTAGCTAGAAATTTAGATCTGAAGTCGCAGTACACAGCCTTTATAAGGAATTACGTCAACCTTGGCCACATGTCTCTAGCACCTAAAAACGCGGCAGCGCATCAACATTATTTGCCTCATTATTGCGTGTAAAAATTGGAAAGCACAACTACGAAGCTGCTTGTTGTTGATTGATTTGTTGTACGCAGGTCGCCCCATTCAACCAAAAAGGTTCAAGGATCAGTCGATCACGAGGAGTCAAACTATCAAGATCAGTCAAAATTCCAAAGTTAACAGTCAGTCAACCGAGTGAACTACAAGGGAGCCACAAGGCGAGCAAGATCGCCACGTCGAAAGGTTCGGGATTGGGACATCAGGAAAGTCCAAATCACACGGCGAAGTCAAAGCGTTTGGTTTCCAACTCGGTTTGTAACGACCACACCCTGGCGAATCGCCAGCCGGGTCTGTCAGAGTCAAGCGAAAGAGGTCTGCCACAAGGAACCGTGAGCTCGGCGAGGGAAGTTGTCTAAGACCCAGCGTACCTTGCCCGAGCAAGCAGGACCTGGCGTGAAGTGGATCGAGCGGTGGATCGATTTGTGGTTTCAAGAGTCGTTGTCCTGGAGAGCCCTGCGATTACTGGCGACGTTCCCGAACAGCTGAGGCATTCAAGAGGCGTTGTCCTGGAGGAGCCCAGCTGTTCGGCAAGTCCCGGAACGGCGGTTGCCCAAGGACACGAAAGACAGGAAACAGCGCAGAGGACATCGGTAGCGACGCCGGCAGACATCACCGGCAGCCACGTCACCATCGCCGCGCGGAGCTCATAAAGCAAAGTGAACTGCTAGGCAGCTTTCTGGCGTTAGCCTTGACTGTCAGCGCGATCTGAGCAACAACCTAGCGGGACCGTCCGGGACAGAGCAAGGGACAGGTATTGCCTCGAAAGGCGATTCTCTGGAGAGCAAGGCTGGTTTATCCTAGTCTAAGCCCGCAAGGCCGAACTCTCTGCGAGTCTAAGGCGCGACAATCGACCCCGAGGCAGCGCGTCGGCAAGCGATCAGAGGCGGCCACTACGAACATCTCGAGACACAGGAGCCAGCAGTCGTCAAGTCAACGCGTCGATAGGCCAGGACGAGGAACATCATCAGCCAGTAGAACCAGAGCGAGGAGGTACGGAGGCCAGCCCAGTCACACACTCGCTGTATTAATAAATCGAGAATAAAACCCACTGTTACCATTTGAACCCTGTGTTTCCCACTGATCTACGGGGCAGTCACGTCATATAAATTTGGTGGGACGAACGTACAATCTTAGGAGCTAGCAGCACGAATCTCGTAGCGAGCAGACCAACAAATCAGCTTCGAATTACGTATCTCTTCGAACTTCAAGTATACTCGCTTTTCTGGTAATTCGTACAATGCAGCAGCTATCCTGTGATGATGAAGCGGATTTTCCAATTGCATCCAAGATCATACGCACAAACCTATACGTTGATGATCTAATCTCAGGAGGAGACAGTTATGAAGAGGTTGTTGAAATTCGTCAACAAGTTAAGGAACTCTTGGACAGGGGACATTTTCCGATTCCCAAATGGTGCTCCAACGAGCCTGCGGCGCTAAATGGAATAAAAGCGCGGCGGATGATACAAAGGCGTTGGGTTTGGCTTGGGATACTCTATCGGATAATTTGCTCCTCAGCTTCTTAAGCGGGTGGACAGGTTAGCCCGCAACCAAGCGCTGCATTCTGTCGACCATCGCTAGATTAATGGCCCCGATCATCACCAAGCTAAAGATTTTTATGCAGGTCCTATGGAAGGATAAGCTTGACTGGGAAGAGTCCTTACCGCAGTCACTACACCCGCCTTTGTTGGAGCACATGTCACAGATCGCAAAAGTAGCTTACTGGAAGTTTCCACGGATTATTTGCAGCATTACTCATTCTGCGAAGTACAAGGATTTTGTGACGCAAGCTTGGCCGCTTACGGCGCTCAAGAGTTACGCCCTTGAAGACCCTCACCATTCCGAAGCTAAAGTTATCCGCAGCCCTTTTATTGTCCAAGCTCATCTCTGAATTTTCCTTCAGCGTGCACGCTTCATTGTTGGTCAGATTCTAAAATCGTTTTGGCATGGATTCGTCATCCTCCGTCAGACTTTAACATATTTGTCTCAAGCAGGACTTCACAGATACAAGAGAGAACTAAAGGAATGAACTGGAGGCTCTGATAGCGCACCTTCAGTCGAGCGTCCCTGACCCTGAGCGTCGACGCAGCGCATTGGTGCTGTCACAGGAAATGGATATTTCGTATAGTTGCAAAGAGTTGCTGAGAGTTTTCGGGTACATATATCGGTTCCATCTAACGCGCAGCAAAGATCGGGTTAGGCATAACCTCTTACAGTCGAGGAAATTAAAGGCGGTACTCATCTGCTCATTAAAGGGATTCAGCGTGTGCACTTTTCCGAGAAGCATATGGCCCTAACTTCAAAGATGCAGCTGTCGCCAAAGAGCAGACTTCTTTCTTTGAACCCATTTCTGGATGAAGGCGTACGCCTTCAAAGTTCTCAGCTGGATTTCGATGCCAAGCACCCAATGATTCTCCCAAAGTTTCATCGCGTAACCTCAGCCAGGTTCTGGCCTATTGGAGGACGAAAAACGGTTTCTGCTGTCATCAGCAAGTGCATTCAATGCTTCAGATTAAAGCTCAAACTAGTAGAGCACATCATGGTGCTGCTCTTAGAGGATCGTGTTCAGCCGAAACGCCCATTTGTAATCGCTGAAGTTGATTTTTGTTAACCCATTCAATTCATTGTCGGAGGTCAGGAACAGGCCTCCTATGAAATGCTACATAGCCATTTTCCTTTGTTTCGTCATTGAGGCTACACACTTGGAAGAAGTCGAGGATCTTTCAACTCAATCTTTTATTGCAGCGCTAATAAGATTTATAAGCCTGAGGGGGAAAGACTCAAACGATCTGGTCGGACAACGCAACCAAATTTGTGGGAGCCGAAAATGAGGTTATTGAGCCTCGGCAGTTGTTCCTCAGCGATTCTCAAAGCAGCGAGTTTTGGAGTTCCCTTACTTCGATGGAAATTAAGTTTCCCACACTTTGAAGGCTTGTGGGAAGGCGCGGTAAAATCCGCGAAATAACATTTTGAAATCGTTGTTGAAAAGTCGTTACTCACATTTCATGAGCTGCGCACCTTAGTTTGTGAATTTTCTGCAATGTTAAACTCACAGCCACACTTTCCCATTTCAGAGAGCCCAGATGACATCGACGTTTTGACGCCTGCTTACTTTCTCATTTGGTCTACATTTACCTCAATGGACGAACCTGACGTCTGACATGTGTGCCAAATGCAGCAAATATTCCGGCGCAACTGGAGCACCATCAACTTTTCGTTGCTGCAGGAGCGAAGCAAATGGCAAAGGGCAACGAGGAAGTTAACTGTCCTGCCCCTTGAAACCACTTCACTTCGAAGTATGGCTCTTCCAACGGGGGGAGCATGTCAGGAGCAATCACTTAATTGAAGTAAAATCACTGATTGTTTGTTATTTGGTCAGCATCACTGACAACAAGAATGTAATCAAAGGATTCCTGAATTATCTATTTTGTATGCGTGCACGTATGGATAAGCTGAGATAAGCGCATTCAGTCGCTGATCTCCGCTCATATTGCATTCGCTCGTTATCGTTTTCGGAGCTCAGTCGCATCGCTGCAGAAATAAACACTTACATAAAAACAAAAACTCTCAGCTTTTTATTCAGCACTGTTCCGGCATCGCATACGTTTTGTTAAAAATTGGTTTTAAAAGGTGTCATAAATTAATGCCACCTTGAAACACTCGTTAATGGCCGTTTTGGGTGCTAGATTCCCAAAATGGAAGACACTATCCGCCAGATCATGGCAAAGGAAGTGTACAACACACATCCGCTAAGGAACATCATGAAAACTAGTAATGACTTAATGTAGTTTGAAAATGCCATTAGGACTGGAAATCTCGCACAAATATCAGATCTAACACTAGTAGCGGGACACATCAAGCGAACGCAGGCAGCAATCATCAACGTCGTGACCGAACTAAAAAAGGCGTATAGTTGACCCTGCATTAGTCCCCGTAAGTTAATTAAGAACTGCGCTGGTAAATATACTGTGTGGAGTTGAATAACTAACAAATTGCAGCGACAATTATACATGGTGGCCTGCCGGCTACCAGATACGGCGGCTACCCTTTGCGAGTACAAGGAACATTATATGTCAAAATGGATTGAAAAAATGGACAAAATGGATTTTAGGATTGACTGCCCCTCAGCGGTATAAAGAAGCGAAAAGGTTTCATCTTTGTTTAAATTACCCACGAAAGGGACACAGCTTACAGCAATGCAGCTTACACGAACTGCCACCAGAAGCATTATATTCTTCTTCATATGGAATCGAATCCCATTGCACCCTCTCCGCAGCCTGGACCTTAAATGCCACCACATATCTCGTCTTTAGTTTCTTCAGCCTTGTCCAAAACAGCACCTGTAGCCTTGTCTTCAAGTAATGCTTGCTACCTGTCAAAAACAGCTCTGACGTATTCGTACCATGCCGGGCAATACTCGATTCGGTCTCTCAAATTAACTTCGTCACCTCTCGTTTCGGCCATCAACTTCAACTTAAAAGCCATCGCTCAAGCATTTCCATATCCTCGCTAGCATCGAACAATTGGATTATATTTTTGCACAATCCAGTAACGCAAATTACAGCGCGTCGGTCGCAACTGCTGTTTCCCAGTTAATTACCGATTATCCGATTGGAAAATACCGGAAAATCTCGAGTTCGCCGACTATCTCTTTTACAAAAGTCGGCGCATCGACTTGCTTATTGGAGCAACGTTATTTTTCGAGCTGCTTTGTATTGGACAAATTCGTTTAAGAAACCATTTACCCGTCCTTCAGAAAACCAGACTAGGCTGGATCATCTGAGGGTGTCTAAAGGTAGGAGCGTCTACGCGCTCATCTTTAGTTTCTTCAGTCCAGGAACCCAGCCGGACTCAGAGTCGATATCGAAGGAGGAAGCTCTTTGCGAGCAGCTATTTCAACAACAGTACACTCGGCTGGAATCTGGCCAATATTCGGTTCTGCTTTCTGCCGAAACTAGTTACAACTAGTTCTTGGAAATTCGTGCGCTCCTTCGGTTTCAGACACTCGAAGCTAAATTAGCTAGAAATTTAGATCTGAAGTCGCAGTACACAGCCTTTATAAGGAATTACGTCAACCTTGGCCACATGTCTCTAGCACCTAAAAACGCGGCAGCGCATCAACATTATTTGCCTCATTATTGCGTGAAAAAATTGGAAAGCACAACTACGAAGCTGCTTGTTGTTGATTGATTTGTTGTACGCAGGTCGCCCCATTCAACCAAAAAGGTTCAAGGATCAGTCGATCACGAGGAGTCAAACTATCAAGATCAGTCAAAATTCCAAAGTTAACAGTCAGTCAACCGAGTGAACTACAAGGGAGCCACAAGGCGAGCAAGATCGCCACGTCGGCGAAGTCAAGGCGTTTGGTTTCCAACTCGGTTTGTCACGACCACACCCTGGCGAATCGCCAGCCGGGTCTGTCAGAGTCAAGCGAAAGAGGTCTGCCACAAGGAACCGTGAGCTCGGCGAGGGAAGTTGTCTAAGACCCAGCGTACCTTGCCCGAGCAAGCAGGACCTGGCGTGAAGAACGAGCGGTGGATCGATTTGTGGTTTCAAGAGTCGTTGTCCTGGAGAGCCCTGCGATTACTGGCGACGTTCCCGAACAGCTGAGGCATTCAAGAGGCGTTGTCCTGGAGGAGCCCAGCTGTTCGGCAAGTCCCGGAACGGCGGTTGCCCAAGGACACGAAAGACAGGAAACAGCGCAGAGGACATCGGCAGCGACGCCAGCAGACATCACCGGCAGCCACGTCACCATCGCCGCGCGGAGCTCATAAAGCAAAGTGAACTGCTAGGCAGCTTTCTGGCGTTAGCCTTGACTGTCAGCGCGATCTGAGCAACAACCTAGCGGGACCGTCCGGGACAGAGCAAGGGACAGGTATTGCCTCGAAAGGCGATTCTCTGGAGAGCAAGGCTGGTTTATCCTAGTCTGAGAACGGTGACGCTTCCCTAAGCCCGCAAGGCCGAACTCTCTGCGAGTCTATGGCGCGACAATCGACCCCGAGGCAGCGCGTCGGCAAGCGATCAGAGGCGGCCACTACGAACATCTCGAGACACAGGAGCCAGCAGTCGTCAAGTCAACGCGTCGATAGGCCAGGACGAGGAACATCATCAGCCAGTAGAACCAGAGCGTGGAGGTACGGAGGCCAGCCCAGTCACACACTCGCTGTATTAATAAATCGAGAATAAAACCCACTGTTACCATTTGAACCCTGTGTTTTCTTACTGATCTACGGGGCAGTCACGTCATATAAATTTGGTGGGACGAACGTACAATCTTAGGAGCTAGCAGCACGAATCTCGTAGAGAGCAGACCAACAAATCAGCTTCGAATTACGTATCTCCACCAGTTTCTTCAATACATCTTATGGCGCTATAGGCCCGAAGACGAACTTCAAGTATACTCGCTTGACACCAAATGTACGGCACTAAGCCTGCTGCCTTTTCTGGTAATTCGTACAATGCAGCAGCTATCCTGTGATGATGAAGCGGAGTTTCCAATTGCAGCCAAGATCATACGCACAAACCTATACGTTGATGATCTAATCTCAGGAGGAGACAGTTATGAAGAGGTTGTTGAAATTCGTCAACAAGTTAAGGAACTCTTGAACAGGGGACATTTTCCGATTCCCAAATGGTGCTCCAACGAGCCTGCGGCGCTAAATGGAATAAAAGCGCGGCGGATGATACAAAGGCGTTGGGTTTGGCTTGGGATACTCTATCGGATAATTTGCTCCTCAGCTTCTTAAGCGGGTGGACAGGTTAGCCCGCAACCAAGCGCTGCATTCTGTCGACCATCGCTAGATTAATGGCCCCGATCATCACCAAGCTAAAGATTTTTATGCAGGTCCTATGGAAGGATAAGCTTGACTGGGAAGAGTCCTTACCGCAGTCACTACACCCGCCTTTGTTGGAGCACATGTCACAGATCGCAAAAGTAGCTTACTGGAAGTTTCCACGGATTATTTTGCAGCGTTACTCATTCTGCGAAGTACAAGGATTTTGTGACGCAAGCTTGGCCGCTTACGGCGCTCAAGAGTTACGCCCTTGAAGACCCTCACCATTCCGAAGCTAAAGTTATCCGCAGCCCTTTTATTGTCCAAGCTCATCTCTGAATTTTCCTTCAGCGTGCACGCTTCATTGTTGGTCAGATTCTAAAATCGTTTTGGCATGGATTCGTCATCCTCCGTCAGACTTTAACATATTTGTCTCAAGCAGGACTTCACAGATACAAGAGAGAACTAAAGGAATGAACTGGAGGCTCTGATAGCGCACCTTCAGTCGAGCGTCCCTGACCCTGAGCGTCGACGCAGCGCATTGGTGCTGTCACAGGAAATGGATATTTCGTATAGTTGCAAAGAGTTGCTGAGAGTTTTCGGGTTCATATATCGGTTCCATCTAACGTGCAGCAAAGATCGGGTTAGGCATAACCTCTTACAGTCGAGGAAATTAAAGGCGGTACTCATCTGCTCATTAAAGGGATTCAGCGTGTGCACTTTTCCGAGAAGCATATGGCCCTAACTTCGAAGATGCAGCTGTCGCCAAAGAGCAGACTTCTTTCTTTGAACCCATTTCTGGATGAAGGCGTACGCCTTCAAAGTTCTCAGCTGGATTTCGATGCCAAGCACCCAATGATTCTCCCAAAGTTTCATCGCGTAACCTCAGCCATTATTAATCATTTCCATCGCAAGTTCGATCATGCGGGAGCGCAGAGCTTGTTGGCCGCTACGGCAGAGGTTCTGGCCTATTGGAGGACGAAAAACCGTTTCTGCTGTCATCAGCAAGTGCATTCAATGCTTCAGATTAAAGCTCAAACTAGTAGAGCACATCATGGTGCTGCTCTTAGAGGATCGTGTTCAGCCGAAACGCCCATTTGTAATCGCTGAAGTTGATTTTTGTTAACCCATTCAATTCATTGTCGGAGGTCAGGAACAGGCCTCCTATGAAATGCTACATAGCCATTTTCCTTTGTTTCGTCATTGAGGCTACACACTTGGAAGAAGTCGAGGATCTTTCAACTCAATCTTTTATTGCAGCGCTAATAAGATTTATAAGCCTGAGGGGGAAAGACTCAAACGATCTGGTCGGACAACGCAACCAAATTTGTGGGAGCCGAAAATGAGGTTATTGAGCCTCGGCAGTTGTTCCTCAGCGATTCTCAAAGCAGCGAGTTTTGGAGTTCCCTTACTTCGATGGAAATTAAGTTTCCCACACTTTGAAGGCTTGTGGGAAGGCGCGGTAAAATCCGCGAAATAACATTTTGAAATCGTTGTTGAAAAGTCGTTACTCACATTTCATGAGCTGCGCACCTTAGTTTGTGAATTTTCTGCAATGTTAAACTCACAGCCACACTTTCCCATTTCAGAGAACCCAGATGACATCGACGTTTTGACGCCTGCTTACTTTCTCAGTTGGTCTACATTTACCTCAATGGACGAACCTGACGTCTGACATGTGTGCCAAATGCAGCAAATATTCCGGCGCAACTGGAGCACCATCAACTTTTCGTTGCTGCAGGAGCGAAGCAAATGGCAAAGGGCAACGAGGAAGTTAACTGTCCTGCCCCTTGAAACCACTTCACTTCGAAGTATGGCTCTTCCAACGGGGGGAGCATGTCAGGAGCAATCACTTAATTGAAGTAAAATCACTGATTGTTTGTTATTTGGTCAGCATCACTGACAACAAGAATGTAATCAAAGGATTCCTGAATTATCTATTTTGTATGCGTGCACGTATGCTGAGATAAGCGCATTCAGTCGCTGATCTCCGCTCATATTGCATTCGCTCGTTATCGTTTTCGGAGCTCAGTCGCATCGCTGCAGAAATAAACACTTACATAAAAACAAAAACTCTCAGCTTTTTATTCAGCACTGTTCCGGCATCGCATACGTTTTGTTAAAAATTCGTTTTAAAAGGTGTCATAAGTTAATGCCACCTTGAAACACTCGTTAATGGCCGTTTTGGGTGCTAGATTCCCAAAATGGAAGACACTATCCGCCAGATCATGGCAAAGGAAGTGTACAACACACATCCGCTAAGGAACATCATGAAAACTAGTAATGACTTAATGTAGTTTGAAAATGCCATTAGAACTGGAAATCTCGCACAAATATCAGATCTAACACTAGTAGCGGGACACATCAAGCGAACGCAGGCAGCAATCATCAACGTCGTGACCGAACTAAAAAAGGCGTATAGTTGACCCTGCATTAGTCCCCGTAAGTTAATTAAGAACTGCGCTGGTAAATATACTGTGTGGAGTTGAATAACTAACAAATTGCAGCGACAATTATACATGGTGGCCTGCCGGCTACCAGATACGGCGGCTACCCTTTGCGAGTACAAGGAACATTATATGTCAAAATGCTCACAATTTTTAGGATTGACTGCCCCTCAGCGGTATAAAGAAGCGAAAAGGTTTCATCTTTGTTTAAATTACCCACGAAAGGGACACAGCTTACAGCAATGCAGCTTACACGAACTGCCACCAGAAGCATCATATTCTTCTTCATATGGAATCGAATCCCATTGCACCCTCTCCGCAGCCTGGACCTTAAATGCCACCACATATCTCGTCTTTAGTTTCTTCAGCCTTGTCCAAAACAGCACCTGTAGCCTTGTCTTCAAGTAATGCTTGCTACCTGTCAAAAACAGCTCTGACGTATTCGTACCATGCCGGGCAATACTCGATTCGGTCTCTCAAATTAACTTCGTCACCTCTCGTTTCGGCCATCAACTTCAACTTAAAAGCCATCGCTCAAGCATTTCCATATCCTCGCTAGCATCGAACAATTGGATTATATTTTTGCACAATCCAGTAACGCAAATTACAGCGCGTCGGTCGCAACTGCTGTTTCCCAGTTAATTACCGATTATCCGATTGGAAAATACCGGAAAATCTCGAGTTCGCCGACTATCTCTTTTACAAAAGTCGGCGCATCGACTTGCTTATTGGAGCAACGTTATTTTTCGAGCTGCTTTGTATTGGACAAATTCGTTTAAGAAACCATTTACCCGTCCTTCAGAAAACCAGACTAGGCTGGATCATCTCAGGGTGTCTAAAGGTAGGAGCGTCTACGCGCTCATCTTTAGTTTCTTCAGTCCAGGAACCCAGCCGGACTCAGAGTCGATATCGAAGGAGGAAGCTCTTTGCGAGCAGCTATTTCAACAACAGTACACTCGGCTGGAATCTGGCCAATATTCGGTTCTGCTTTCTGCCGAAACTAGTTACAACTAGTTCTTGGAAATTCGTGCGCTCCTTCGGTTTCAGACACTCGAAGCTAAATTAGCTAGAAATTTAGATCTGAAGTCGCAGTACACAGCCTTTATAAGGAATTACGTCAACCTTGGCCACATGTCTCTAGCACCTAAAAACGCGGCAGCGCATCAACATTATTTGCCTCATTATTGCGTGTAAAAATTGGAAAGCACAACTACGAAGCTGCTTGTTGTTGATTGATTTGTTGTACGCAGGTCGCCCCATTCAACCAAAAAGGTTCAAGGATCAGTCGATCACGAGGAGTCAAACTATCAAGATCAGTCAAAATTCCAAAGTTAACAGTCAGTCAACCGAGTGAACTACAAGGGAGCCACAAGGCGAGCAAGATCGCCACGTCGAAAGGTTCGGGATTGGGACATCAGGAAAGTCCAAATCACCCTGGCGAATCGCCAGCCGGGTCTGTCAGAGTCAAGCGAAAGAGGTCTGCCACAAGGAACCGTGAGCTCGGCGAGGGAAGTTGTCTAAGACCCAGCGTACCTTGCCCGAGCAAGCAGGACCTGGCGTGAAGAACGAGCGGTGGATCGATTTGTGGTTTCAAGAGTCGTTGTCCTGGAGAGCCCTGCGATTACTGGCGACGTTCCCGAACAGCTGAGGCATTCAAGAGGCGTTGTCCTGGAGGAGCCCAGCTGTTCGGCAAGTCCCGGAACGGCGGTTGCCCAAGGACACGAAAGACAGAAAACAGCGCAGAGGACATCGGCAGCGACGCCAGCATACATCACCGGCAGCCACGTCACCATCGCCGCGCGGAGCTCATAAAGCAAAGTGAACTGCTAGGCAGCTTTCTGGCGTTAGCCTTGACTGTCAGCGCGATCTGAGCAACAACCTAGCGGGACCGTCCGGGACAGAGCAAGGGACAGGTATTGCCTCGAAAGGCGATTCTCTGGAGAGCAAGGCTGGTTTATCCTAGTCTGAGAACGGTGATGCTTCCCTAAGCCCGCAAGGCCGAACTCTCTGCGAGTCTAAGGCGCGACAATCGACCCCGAGGCAGCGCGTCGGCAAGCGATCAGAGGCGGCCACTACGAACATCTCGAGACACAGGAGCCAGCAGTCGTCAAGTCAACGCGTCGATAGGCCAGGACGAGGAACATCATCAGCCAGTAGAACCAGAGCGTGGAGGTACGGAGGCCAGCCCAGTCACACACTCGCTGTATTAATAAATCGAGAATAAAACCCACTGTTACCATTTGAACCCTGTGTTTTCTTACTGATCTACGGGGCAGTCACGTCATATAAATTTGGTGGGACGAACATACAATCTTAGGAGCTAGCAGCACGAATCTCGTAGCGAGCAGACCAACAAATCAGCTTCGAATTACGTATCTCCACCAGTTTCTTCAATACATCTTATGGCGCTATAGGCCCGAAGACGAAATTCAATTATACTCGCTTGACACCAAACGTACGGCACTAAGCCTGCTGCCTTTTCTGGCAATTCGTACAATGCAGCAGCTATCCTGTGATGATGAAGCGGATTTTCCAATTGCAGCCAAGATCATACGCACAAACCTATACGTTGATGATCTAATCTCAGGAGGAGACAGTTATGAAGAGGTTGTTGAAATTCGTCAACAAGTTAAGGAACTCTTGGACAGGGGACATTTTCCGATTCCCAAATGGTGCTCCAAAGAGCCTGCGGCGCTAAATGGAATAAAAGCGCGGCGGATGATACAAAGGCGTTGGGTTTGGCTTGGGATACTCTATCGGATAATTTGCTCCTCAGCTTCTTAAGCGGGTGGACAGGTTAGCCCGCAACCAAGCGCTGCATTCTGTCGACCATCGCTAGATTAATGGCCCCGATCATCACCAAGCTAAAGATTTTTATGCAGGTCCTATGGAAGGATAAGCTTGACTGGGAAGAGTCCTTACCGCAGTCACTACACCCGCCTTTGTTGGAGCACATGTCACAGATCGCAAAAGTAGCTTACTGGAAGTTTCCACGGATTATTTTGCAGCATTACTCATTCTGCGAAGTACAAGGATTTTGTGACGCAAGCTTGGCCGCTTACGGCGCTCAAGAGTTACGCCCTTGAAGACCCTCACCATTCCGAAGCTAAAGTTATCCGCAGCCCTTTTATTGTCCAAGCTCATCTCTGAATTTTCCTTCAGCGTGCACGTTTCATTGTTGGTCAGATTCTAAAATCGTTTTGGCATGGATTCGTCATCCTCCGTCAGACTTTAACATATTTGTCTCAAGCAGGACTTCACAGATACAAGAGAGAACTAAAGGAATGAACTGGAGGCTCTGATAGCGCACCTTCAGTCGAGCGTCCCTGACCCTGAGCGTCGACGCAGCGCATTGGTGCTGTCACAGGAAATGGATATTTCGTATAGTTGCAAAGAGTTGCTGAGAGTTTTCGGGTACATATATCGGTTCCATCTAACGTGCAGCAAAGATCGGGTTAGGCATAACCTCTTACAGTCGAGGAAATTAAAGGCGGTACTCATCTGCTCATTAAAGGGATTCAGCGTGTGCACTTTTCCGAGAAGCATATGGCCCTAACTTCGAAGATGCAGCTGTCGCCAAAGAGCAGACTTCTTTCTTTGAACCCATTTCTGGATGAAGGCGTACGCCTTCAAAGTTCTCAGCTGGATTTCGATGCCAAGCACCCAATGATTCTCCCAAAGTTTCATCGCGTAACCTCAGCCATTATTAATCATTTCCATCGCAAGTTCGATCATGCGGGAGCGCAGAGCTTGTTGGCCGCTACGGCAGAGGTTCTGGCCTATTGGAGGACGAAAAACCGTTTCTGCTGTCATCAGCAAGTGCATTCAATGCTTCAGATTAAAGCTCAAACTAGTAGAGCACATCATGGTGCTGCTCTTAGAGGATCGTGTTCAGCCGAAACGCCCATTTGTAATCGCTGAAGTTGATTTTTGTTAACCCATTCAATTCATTGTCGGAGGTCAGGAACAGGCCTCCTATGAAATGCTACATAGCCATTTTCCTTTGTTTCGTCATTGAGGCTACACACTTGGAAGAAGTCGAGGATCTTTCAACTCAATCTTTTATTGCAGCGCTAATAAGATTTATAAGCCTGAGGGGGAAAGACTCAAACGATCTGGTCGGACAACGCAACCAAATTTGTGGGAGCCGAAAATGAGGTTATTGAGCCTCGGCAGTTGTTCCTCAGCGATTCTCAAAGCAGCGAGTTTTGGAGTTCCCTTACTTCGATGGAAATTAAGTTTCCCACACTTTGAAGGCTTGTGGGAAGGCGCGGTAAAATCCGCGAAATAACATTTTGAAATCGTTGTTGAAAAGTCGTTACTCACATTTCATGAGCTGCGCACCTTAGTTTGTGAATTTTCTGCAATGTTAAACTCACAGCCACACTTTCCCATTTCAGAGAACCCAGATGACATCGACGTTTTGACGCCTGCTTACTTTCTCATTTGGTCTTCATTTACCTCAATGGACGAACCTGACGTCTGACATGTGTGCCAAATGCAGCAAATATTCCGGCGCAACTGGAGCACCATCAACTTTTCGTTGCTGCAGGAGCGAAGCAAATGGCAAAGGGCAACGAGGAAGTTAACTGTCCTGCCCCTTGAAACCACTTCACTTCGAAGTATGGCTCTTCCAACGGGGTGAGCATGTCAGGAGCAATCACTTAATTGAAGTAAAATCACTGATTGTTTGTTATTTGGTCAGCATCACTGACAACAAGAATGTAATCAAAGGATTCCTGAATTATCTATTTTGTATGCGTGCACGTATGGATAAGCTGAGATAAGCGCATTCAGTCGCTGATCTCCGCTCATATTGCATTCGCTCGTTATCGTTTTCGGAGCTCAGTCGCATCGCTGCAGAAATAAACACTTACATAAAAACAAAAACTCTCAGCTTTTTATTCAGCACTGTTCCGGCATCGCATACGTTTTGTTAAAAATTCGTTTTAAAAGGTGTCATAAATTAATGCCACCTTGAAACACTCGTTAATGGCCGTTTTGGGTGCTAGATTCCCAAAATGGAAGACACTATCCGCCAGATCATGGCAAAGGAAGTGTACAACACACATCCGCTAAGGAACATCATGAAAACTAGTAATGACTTAATGTAGTTTGAAAATGCCATTAGGACTGGAAATCTCGCACAAATATCAGATCTAACACTAGTAGCGGGACACATCAAGCGAACGCAGGCAGCAATCATCAACGTCGTGACCGAACTAAAAAAGGCGTATAGTTGACCCTGCATTAGTCCCCGTAAGTTAATTAAGAACTGCGCTGGTAAATATACTGTGTGGAGTTGAATAACTAACAAATTGCAGCGACAATTATACATGGTAGCCTGCCGGCTACCAGATACGGCGGCTACCCTTTGCGAGTACAAGGAACATTATATGTCAAAATGCTCACAATTTTTAGGATTGACTGCCCCTCAGCGGTATAAAGAAGCGAAAAGGTTTCATCTTTGTTTAAATTACCCACGAAAGGGACACAGCTTACAGCAATGCAGCTTACACGAACTGCCACCAGAAGCATCATATTCTTCTTCATATGGAATCGAATCCCATTGCACCCTCTCCGCAGCCTGGACCTTAAATGCCACCACATATCTCGTCTTTAGTTTCTTCAGCCTTGTCCAAAACAGCACCTGTAGCCTTGTCTTCAAGTAATGCTTGCTACCTGTCAAAAACAGCTCTGACGTATTCGTACCATGCCGGGCAATACTCGATTCGGTCTCTCAAATTAACTTCGTCACCTCTCGTTTCGGCCATCAACTTCAACTTAAAAGCCATCGCTCAAGCATTTCCATATCCTCGCTAGCATCGAACAATTGGATTATATTTTTGCACAATCCAGTAACGCAAATTACAGCGCGTCGGTCGCAACTGCTGTTTCCCAGTTAATTACCGATTATCCGATTGGAAAATACCGGAAAATCTCGAGTTCGCCGACTATCTCTTTTACAAAAGTCGGCGCATCGACTTGCTTATTGGAGCAACGTTATTTTTCGAGCTGCTTTGTATTGGACAAATTCGTTTAAGAAACCACATACCCGTCCTTCAGAAAACCAGACTAGGCTGGATCATCTCAGGGTGTCTAAAGGTAGGAGCGTCTACGCGCTCATCTTTAGTTTCTTCAGTCCAGGAACCCAGCCGGACTCAGAGTCGATATCGAAGGAGGAAGCTCTTTGCGAGCAGCTATTTCAACAACAGTACACTCGGCTGGAATCTGGCCAATATTCGGTTCTGCTTTCTGCCGAAACTAGTTACAACTAGTTCTTGGAAATTCGTGCGCTCCTTCGGTTTCAGACACTCGAAGCTAAATTAGCTAGAAATTTAGATCTGAAGTCGCAGTACACAGCCTTTATAAGGAATTACGTCAACCTTGGCCACATGTCTCTAGCACCTAAAAACGCGGCAGCGCATCAACATTATTTGCCTCATTATTGCGTGTAAAAATTGGAAAGCACAACTACGAAGCTGCTTGTTGTTGATTGATTTGTTGTACGCAGGTCGCCCCATTCAACCAAAAAGGTTCAAGGATCAGTCGATCACGAGGAGTCAAACTATCAAGATCAGTCAAAATTCCAAAGTTAACAGTCAGTCAACCGAGTGAACTACAAGGGAGCCACAAGGCGAGCAAGATCGCCACGTCAAAAGGTTCGGGATTGGGACATCAGGAAAGTCCAAATCACCCTGGCGAATCGCCAGCCGGGTCTGTCAGAGTCAAGCGAAAGAGGTCTGCCACAAGGAACCGTGAGCTCGGCGAGGGAAGTTGTCTAAGACCCAGCGTACCTTGCCCGAGCAAGCAGGACCTGGCGTGAAGAACGAGCGGTGGATCGATTTGTGGTTTCAAGAGTCGTTGTCCTGGAGAGCCCTGCGATTACTGGCGACGTTCCCGAACAGCTGAGGCATTCAAGAGGCGTTGTCCTGGAGGAGCCCAGCTGTTCGGCAAGTCCCGGAACGGCGGTTGCCCAAGGACACGAAAGACAGGAAACAGCGCAGAGGACATCGGCAGCGACGCCAGCAGACATCACCGGCAGCCACGTCACCATCGCCGCGCGGAGCTCATAAAGCAAAGTGAACTGCTAGGCAGCTTTCTGGCGTTAGCCTTGACTGTCAGCGCGATCTGAGCAACAACCTAGCGGGACCGTCCGGGACAGAGCAAGGGACAGGTATTGCCTCGAAAGGCGATTCTCTGGAGAGCAAGGCTGGTTTATCCTAGTCTGAGAACGGTGACGCTTCCCTAAGCCCGCAAGGCCGAACTCTCTGCGAGTCTATGGCGCGACAATCGACCCCGAGGCAGCGCGTCGGCAAGCGATCAGAGGCGGCCACTACGAACATCTCGAGACACAGGAGCCAGCAGTCGTCAAGTCAACGCGTCGATAGGCCAGGACGAGGAACATCATCAGCCAGTAGAACCAGAGCGTGGAGGTACGGAGGCCAGCCCAGTCACACACTCGCTGTATTAATAAATCGAGAATAAAACCCACTGTTACCATTTGAACCCTGTGTTTTCTTACTGATCTACGGGGCAGTCACGTCATATAAATTTGGTGGGACGAACATACAATCTTAGGAGCTAGCAGCACGAATCTCGTAGCGAGCAGACCAACAAATCAGCTTCGAATTACGTATCTCCACCAGTTTCTTCAATACATCTTATGGCGCTATAGGCCCGAAGACGAACTTCAAGTATACTCGCTTGACACCAAATGTACGGCACTAAGCCTGCTGCCTTTTCTGGTAATTCGTACAATGCAGCAGCTATCCTGTGATGATGAAGCGGAGTTTCCAATTGCAGCCAAGATCATACGCACAAACCTATACGTTGATGATCTAATCTCAGGAGGAGACAGTTATGAAGAGGTTGTTGAAATTCGTCAACAAGATAAGGAACTCTTGGACAGGGGACATTTTCCGATTCCCAAATGGTGCTCCAACGAGCCTGCGGCGGTAAATGGAATAAAAGCGCGGAGGATGATACAAAGGCGTTGGGTTTGGCTTGGGATACTCTATCGGATAATTTGCTCCTCAGCTTCTTAAGCGGGTGGACAGGTTAGCCCGCAACCAAGCGCTGCATTCTGTCGACCATCGCTAGATTAATGGCCCCGATCATCACCAAGCTAAAGATTTTTATGCAGGTCCTATGGAAGGATAAGCTTGACTGGGAAGAGTCCTTACCGCAGTCACTACACCCGCCTTTGTTGGAGCACATGTCACAGATCGCAAAAGTAGCTTACTGGAAGTTTCCACGGATTATTTTGCAGCATTACTCATTCTGCGAAGTACAAGGATTTTGTGACGCAAGCTTGGCCGCTTACGGCGCTCAAGAGTTACGCCCTTGAAGACCCTCACCATTCCGAAGCTAAAGTTATCCGCAGCCCTTTTATTGTCCAAGCTCATCTCTGAATTTTCCTTCAGCGTGCACGTTTCATTGTTGGTCAGATTCTAAAATCGTTTTGGCATGGATTCGTCATCCTCCGTCAGACTTTAACATATTTGTCTCAAGCAGGACTTCACAGATACAAGAGAGAACTAAAGGAATGAACTGGAGGCTCTGATAGCGCACCTTCAGTCGAGCGTCCCTGACCCTGAGCGTCGACGCAGCGCATTGGTGCTGTCACAGGAAATGGATATTTCGTATAGTTGCAAAGAGTTGCTGAGAGTTTTCGGGTACATATATCGGTTCCATCTAACGCGCGGCATAACCTCTTACAGTCGAGGAAATTAAAGGCGGTACTCATCTGCTCATTAAAGGGATTCAGCGTGTGCACTTTGCCGAGAAGCATATGGCCCTAACTTCGAAGATGCAGCTGTCGCCAAAGAGCAGACTTCTTTCTTTGAACCCATTTCTGGATAAAGGCGTACGCCTTCAAAGTTCTCAGCTGGATTTCGATGCCAAGCACCCAATGATTCTTCCAAAGTTTCATCGCGTAACCTCAGCCATTATTAATCATTTCCATCGCAAGTTCGATCATGCGGGAGCGCAGAGCTTGTTGGCCGCTACGGCAGAGGTTCTGGCCTATTGGAGGACGAAAAACCGTTTCTGCTGTCATCAGCAAGTGCATTCAATGCTTCAGATTAAAGCTCAAACTAGTAGAGCACATCATGGTGCTGCTCTTAGAGGATCGTGTTCAGTCGAAACGCCCATTTGTAATCGCTGAAGTTGATTTTTGTTAACCCATTCAATTCATTGTCGGAGGTCAGGAACAGGCCTCCTATGAAATGCTACATAGCCATTTTCCCTTGTTTCGTCATTGAGGCTACACACTTGGAAGAAGTCGAGGATCTTTCAACTCAATCTTTTATTGCAGCGCTAATAAGATTTATAAGCCTGAGGGGGAAAGACTCAAACGATCTGGTCGGACAACGCAACCAAATTTGTGGGAGCCGAAAATGAGGTTATTGAGCCTCGGCAGTTGTTCCTCAGCGATTCTCAAAGCAGCGAGTTTTGGAGTTCCCTTACTTCGATGGAAATTAAGTTTCCACACACTTTGAAGGCTTGTGGGAAGGCGCGGTAAAATCCGCGAAATAACATTTTGAAATCGTTGTTGAAAAGTCGTTACTCACATTTCATGAGCTGCGCACCTTAGTTTGTGAATTTTCTGCAATGTTAAACTCACAGCCACACTTTCCCATTTCAGAGAACCCAGATGACATCGACGTTTTGACGCCTGCTTACTTTCTCATTTGGTCTACATTTACCTCAATGGACGAACCTGACGTCTGACATGTGTGCCAAATGCAGCAAATATTCCGGCGCAACTGGAGCACCATCAACTTTTCGTTGCTGCAGGAGCGAAGCAAATGGCAAAGGGCAACGAGGAAGTTAACTGTCCTGCCCCTTGAAACCACTTCACTTCGAAGTATGGCTCTTCCAACGGGGTGAGCATGTCAGGAGCAATCACTTAATTGAAGTAAAATCACTGATTGTTTGTTATTTGGTCAGCATCACTGACAACAAGAATGTAATCAAAGGATTCCTGAATTATCTATTTTGTATGCGTGCACGTATGGATAAGCTGAGATAAGCGCATTCAGTCGCTGATCTCCGCTCATATTGCATTCGCTCGTTATCGTTTTCGGAGCTCAGTCGCATCGCTGCAGAAATAAACACTTACATAAAAACAAAAACTCTCAGCTTTTTATTCAGCACTGTTCCGGCATCGCATACGTTTTGTTAAAAATTCGTTTTAAAAGGTGTCATAAATTAATGCCACCTTGAAACACTCGTTAATGGCCGTTTTGGGTGCTAGATTCCCAAAATGGAAGACACTATCCGCCAGATCATGGCAAAGGAAGTGTACAACACACATCCGCTAAGGAACATCATGAAAACTAGTAATGACTTAATGTAGTTTGAAAATCCCATTAGGACTGGAAATCTCGCACAAATATCAGATCTAACACTAGTAGCGGGACACATCAAGCGAACGCAGGCAGCAATCATCAACGTCGTGACCGAACTAAAAAAGGCGTATAGTTGACCCTGCATTAGTCCCCGTAAGTTAATTAAGAACTGCGCTGGTAAATATACTGTGTGGAGTTGAATAACTAACAAATTGCAGCGACAATTATACATGGTAGCCTGCCGGCTACCAGATACGGCGGCTACCCTTTGCGAGTACAAGGAACATTATATGTCAAAATGCTCACAATTTTTAGGATTGACTGCCCCTCAGCGGTATAAAGAAGCGAAAAGGTTTCATCTTTGTTTAAATTACCCACGAAAGGGACACAGCTTACAGCAATGCAGCTTACACGAACTGCCACCAGAAGCATCATATTCTTCTTCATATGGAATCGAATCCCATTGCACCCTCTCCGCAGCCTGGACCTTAAATGCCACCACATATCTCGTCTTTAGTTTCTTCAGCCTTGTCCAAAACAGCACCTGTAGCCTTGTCTTCAAGTAATGCTTGCTACCTGTCAAAAACAGCTCTGACGTATTCGTACCATGCCGGGCAATACTCGATTCGGTCTCTCAAATTAACTTCGTCACCTCTCGTTTCGGCCATCAACTTCAACTTAAAAGCCATCGCTCAAGCATTTCCATATCCTCGCTAGCATCGAACAATTGGATTATATTTTTGCACAATCCAGTAACGCAAATTACAGCGCGTCGGTCGCAACTGCTGTTTCCCAGTTAATTACCGATTATCCGATTGGAAAATACCGGAAAATCTCGAGTTCGCCGACTATCTCTTTTACAAAAGTCGGCGCATCGACTTGCTTATTGGAGCAACGTTATTTTTCGATCTGCTTTGTATTGGACAAATTCGTTTAAGAAACCATTTACCCGTCCTTCAGAAAACCAGACTAGGCTGGATCATCTCAGGGTGTCTAAAGGTAGGAGCGTCTACGCGCTCATCTTTAGTTTCTTCAGTCCAGGAACCCAGCCGGACTCAGAGTCGATATCGAAGAAGGAAGCTCTTTGCGAGCAGCTATTTCAACAACAGTACACTCGGCTGGAATCTGGCCAATATTCGGTTCTGCTTTCTGCCGAAACTAGTTACAACTAGTTCTTGGAAATTCGTGCGCTCCTTCGGTTTCAGACACTCGAAGCTAAATTAGCTAGAAATTTAGATCTGAAGTCGCAGTACACAGCCTTTATAAGGAATTACGTCAACCTTGGCCACATGTCTCTAGCACCTAAAAACGCGGCAGCGCATCAACATTATTTGCCTCATTATTGCGTGTAAAAATTGGAAAGCACAACTACGAAGCTGCTTGTTGTTGATTGATTTGTTGTACGCAGGTCGCCCCATTCAACCAAAAAGGTTCAAGGATCAGTCGATCACGAGGAGTCAAACTATCAAGATCAGTCAAAATTCCAAAGTTAACAGTCAGTCAACCGAGTGAACTACAAGGGAGCCACAAGGCGAGCAAGATCGCCACGTCGAAAGGTTCGGGATTGGGACATCAGGAAAATCCAAATCACCCTGGTGAATCGCCAGCCGGGTCTGTCAGAGTCAAGCGAAAGAGGTCTGCCACAAGGAACCGTGAGCTCGGCGAGGGAAGTTGTCTAAGACCCAGCGTACCTTGCCCGAGCAAGCAGGACCTGGCGTGAAGAACGAGCGGTGGATCGATTTGTGGTTTCAAGAGTCGTTGTCCTGGAGAGCCCTGCGATTACTGGCGACGTTCCCGAACAGCTGAGGCATTCAAGAGGCGTTGTCCTGGAGGAGCCCAGCTGTTCGGCAAGTCCCGGAACGGCGGTTGCCCAAGGACACGAAAGACAGGAAACAGCGCAGAGGACATCGGCAGCGACGCCAGCAGACATCACCGGCAGCCACGTCACCATCGCCGCGCGGAGCTCATAAAGCAAAGTGAACTGCTAGGCAGCTTTCTGGCGTTAGCCTTGACTGTCAGCGCGATCTGAGCAACAACCTAGCGGGACCGTCCGGGACAGAGCAAGGGACAGGTATTGCCTCGAAAGGCGATTCTCTGGAGAGCAAGGCTGGTTTATCCTAGTCTGAGAACGGTGACGCTTCCCTAAGCCCGCAAGGCCGAACTCTCTGCGAGTCTATGGCGCGACAATCGACCCCGAGGCAGCGCGTCGGCAAGCGATCAGAGGCGGCCACTACGAACATCTCGAGACACAGGAGCCAGCAGTCGTCAAGTCAACGCGTCGATAGGCCAGGACGAGGAACATCATCAGCCAGTAGAACCAGAGCGTGGAGGTACGGAGGCCAGCCCAGTCACACACTCGCTGTATTAATAAATCGAGAATAAAACCCACTGTTACCATTTGAACCCTGTGTTTTCTTACTGATCTACGGGGCAGTCACGTCATATAAATTTGGTGGGACGAACATACAATCTTAGGAGCTAGCAGCACGAATCTCGTAGCGAGCAGACCAACAAATCAGCTTCGAATTACGTATCTCCACCAGTTTCTTCAATACATCTTATGGCGCTATAGGCCCGAAGACGAACTTCAAGTATACTCGCTTGACACCAAATGTACGGCACTAAGCCTGCTGCCTTTTCTGGTAATTCGTACAATGCAGCAGCTATCCTGTGATGATGAAGCGGAGTTTCCAATTGCAGCCAAGATCATACGCACAAACCTCTACGTTGATGATCTAATCTCAGGAGGAGACAGTTATGAAGAGGTTGTTGAAATTCGTCAACAAGATAAGGAACTCTTGGACAGGGGACATTTTCCGATTCCCAAATGGTGCTCCAACGAGCCTGCGGCGCTAAATGGAATAAAAGCGCGGCGGATGATACAAAGGCGTTGGGTTTGGCTTGGGATACTCTATCGGATAATTTGCTCCTCAGCTTCTTAAGCGGGTGGACAGGTTAGCCCGCAACCAAGCGCTGCATTCTGTCGACCATCGCTAGATTAATGGCCCCGATCATCACCAAGCTAAAGATTTTTATGCAGGTCCTATGGAAGGATAAGCTTGACTGGGAAGAGTCCTTACCGCAGTCACTACACCCGCCTTTGTTGGAGCACATGTCACAGATCGCAAAAGTAGCTTACTGGAAGTTTCCACGGATTATTTTGCAGCATTACTCATTCTGCGAAGTACAAGGATTTTGTGACGCAAGCTTGGCCGCTTACGGCGCTCAAGAGTTACGCCCTTGAAGACCCTCACCATTCCGAAGCTAAAGTTATCCGCAGCCCTTTTATTGTCCAAGCTCATCTCTGAATTTTCCTTCAGCGTGCACGTTTCATTGTTGGTCAGATTCTAAAATCGTTTTGGCATGGATTCGTCATCCTCCGTCAGACTTTAACATATTTGTCTCAAGCAGGACTTCACAGATACAAGAGAGAACTAAAGGAATGAACTGGAGGCTCTGATAGCGCACCTTCAGTCGAGCGTCCCTGACCCTGAGCGTCGACGCAGCGCATTGGTGCTGTCACAGGAAATGGATATTTCGTATAGTTGCAAAGAGTTGCTGAGAGTTTTCGGGTACATATATCGGTTCCATCTAACGCGCGGCATAACCTCTTACAGTCGAGGAAATTAAAGGCGGTACTCATCTGCTCATTAAAGGGATTCAGCGTGTGCACTTTGCCGAGAAGCATATGGCCCTAACTTCGAAGATGCAGCTGTCGCCAAAGAGCAGACTTCTTTCTTTGAACCCATTTCTGGATGAAGGCGTACGCCTTCAAAGTTCTCAGCTGGATTTCGATGCCAAGCACCCAATGATTCTTCCAAAGTTTCATCGCGTAACCTCAGCCATTATTAATCATTTCCATCGCAAGTTCGATCATGCGGGAGCGCAGAGCTTGTTGGCCGCTACGGCAGAGGTTCTGGCCTATTGGAGGACGAAAAACCGTTTCTGCTGTCATCAGCAAGTGCATTCAATGCTTCAGATTAAAGCTCAAACTAGTAGAGCACATCATGGTGCTGCTCTTAGAGGATCGTGTTCAGCCGAAACGCCCATTTGTAATCGCTGAAGTTGATTTTTGTTAACCCATTCAATTCAGGAACAGGCCTCCTATGAAATGCTACATAGCCATTTTCCTTTGTTTCGTCATTGAGGCTACACACTTGGAAGAAGTCGAGGATCTTTCAACTCAATCTTTTATTGCAGCGCTAATAAGATTTATAAGCCTGAGGGGGAAAGACTCAAACGATCTGGTCGGACAACGCAACCAATTTTGTGGGAGCCGAAAATGAGGTTATTGAGCCTCGGCAGTTGTTCCTCAGCGATTCTCAAAGCAGCGAGTTTTGGAGTTCCCTTACTTCGATGGAAATTAAGTTTCCCACACTTTGAAGGCTTGTGGGAAGGCGCGGTAAAATCCGCGAAATAACATTTTGAAATCGTTGTTGAAAAGTCGTTACTCACATTTCATGAGCTGCGCACCTTAGTTTGTGAATTTTCTGCAATGTTAAACTCACAGCCACACTTTCCCATTTCAGAGAACCCAGATGACATCGACGTTTTGACGCCTGCTTACTTTCTCATTTGGTCTTCATTTACCTCAATGGACGAACCTGACGTCTGACATGTGTGCCAAATGCAGCAAATATTCCGGCGCAACTGGAGCACCATCAACTTTTCGTTGCTGCAGGAGCGAAGCAAATGGCAAAGGGCAACGAGGAAGTTAACTGTCCTGCCCCTTGAAACCACTTCACTTCGAAGTATGACTCTTCCAACGGGGGGAGCATGTCAGGAGCAATCACTTAATTGAAGTAAAATCACTGATTGTTTGTTATTTGGTCAGCATCACTGACAACAAGAATGTAATCAAAGGATTCCTGAATTATCTATTTTGTATGCGTGCACGTATGGATAAGCTGAGATAAGCGCATTCAGTCGCTGATCTCCGCTCATATTGCATTCGCTCGTTATCGTTTTCGGAGCTCAGTCGCATCGCTGCAGAAATAAACACTTACATAAAAACAAAAACTCTCAGCTTTTTATTCAGCACTGTTCCGGCATCGCATACGTTTTGTTAAAAATTCGTTTTAAAAGGTGTCATAAATTAATGCCACCTTGAAACACTCGTTAATGGCCGTTTTGGGTGCTAGATTCCCAAAATGGAAGACACTATCCGCCAGATCATGGCAAAGGAAGTGTACAACACACATCCGCTAAGGAACATCATGAAAACTAGTAATGACTTAATGTAGTTTGAAAATCCCATTAGGACTGGAAATCTCGCACAAATATCAGATCTAACACTAGTAGCGGGACACATCAAGCGAACGCAGGCAGCAATCATCAACGTCGTGACCGAACTAAAAAGGCGTATAGTTGACCCTGCATTAGTCCCCGTAAGTTAATTAAGAACTGCGCTGGTAAATATACTGTGTGGAGTTGAATAACTAACAAATTGCAGCGACAATTATACATGGTGGCCTGCCGGCTACCAGATACGGCGGCTACCCTTTGCGAGTACAAGGAACATTATATGTCAAAATGCTCACAATTTTTAGGATTGACTGCCCCTCAGCGGTATAAAGAAGCGAAAAGGTTTCATCTTTGTTTAAATTACCCACGAAAGGGACACAGCTTACAGCAATGCAGCTTACACGAACTGCCACCAGAAGCATCATATTCTTCTTCATATGGAATCGAATCCCATTGCACCCTCTCCGCAGCCTGGACCTTAAATGCCACCACATATCTCGTCTTTAGTTTCTTCAGCCTTGTCCAAAACAGCACCTGTAGCCTTGTCTTCAAGTAATGCTTGCTACCTGTCAAAAACAGCTCTGACGTATTCGTACCATGCCGGGCAATACTCGATTCGGTCTCTCAAATTAACTTCGTCACCTCTCGTTTCGGCCATCAACTTCAACTTAAAAGCCATCGCTCAAGCATTTCCATATCCTCGCTAGCATCGAATAAATCGGATTATATTTTTGCACAATCCAGTAACGCAAATTACAGCGCGTCGGTCGCCACTGCTGTTTCCCAGTTAATTACCGATTATCCGATTGGAAAATACCGGAAAATCTCGAGTTCGCCGACTATCTCTTTTACAAAAGTCGGCGCATCGACTTGCTTATTGGAGCAACGTTATTTTTCGAGCTGCTTTGTATTGGACAAATTCGTTTAAGAAACCATTTACCCGTCCTTCAGAAAACCAGACTAGGCTGGATCATCTCAGGGTGTCTAAAGGTAGGAGCGTCTACGCGCTCATCTTTAGTTTCTTCAGTCCAGGAACCCAGCCGGACTCAGAGTCGATATCGAAGGAGGAAGCTCTTTGCGAGCAGCTATTTCAACAACAGTACACTCGGCTGGAATCTGGCCAATATTCGGTTCTGCTTTCTGCCGAAACTAGTTACAACTAGTTCTTGGAAATTCGTGCGCTCCTTCGGTTTCAGACACTCGAAGCTAAATTAGCTAGAAATTTAGATCTGAAGTCGCAGTACACAGCCTTTATAAGGAATTACGTCAACCTTGGCCACATGTCTCTAGCACCTAAAAACGCGGCAGCGCATCAACATTATTTGCCTCATTATTGCGTGAAAAAATTGGAAAGCACAACTACGAAGCTGCTTGTTGTTGATTGATTTGTTGTACGCAGGTCGCCCCATTCAACCAAAAAGGTTCAAGGATCAGTCGATCACGAGGAGTCAAACTATCAAGATCAGTCAAAATTCCAAAGTTAACAGTCAGTCAACCGAGTGAACTACAAGGGAGCCACAAGGCGAGCAAGATCGCCACGTCGAAAGGTGCGGGATTGGGACATCAGGAAAGTCCAAATCACACGGCGAAGTCAAGGCGTTTGGTTTCCAACTCGGTTTGTCACGACCACACCCTGGCGAATCGCCAGCCGGGTCTGTCAGAGTCAAGCGAAAGAGGTCTGCCACAAGGAACCGTGAGCTCGGCGAGGGAAGTTGTCTAAGACCCAGCGTACCTTGCCCGAGCAAGCAGGACCTGGCGTGAAGAACGAGCGGTGGATCGATTTGTGGTTTCAAGAGTCGTTGTCCTGGAGAGCCCTGCGATTACTGGCGACGTTCCCGAACAGCTGAGGCATTCAAGAGGCGTTGTCCTGGAGGAGCCCAGCTGTTCGGCAAGTCCCGGAACGGCGGTTGCCCAAGGACACGAAAGACAGGAAACAGCGCAGAGGACATCGGCAGCGACGCCAGCAGACATCACCGGCAGCCACGTCACCATCGCCGCGCGGAGCTCATAAAGCAAAGTGAACTGCTAGGCAGCTTTCTGGCGTTAGCCTTGACTGTCAGCGCGATCTGAGCAACAACCTAGCGGGACCGTCCGGGACAGAGCAAGGGACAGGTATTGCCTCGAAAGGCGATTCTCTGGAGAGCAAGGCTGGTTTATCCTAGTCTGAGAACGGTGACGCTTCCCTAAGCCCGCAAGGCCGAACTCTCTGCGAGTCTATGGCGCGACAATCGACCCCGAGGCAGCGCGTCGGCAAGCGATCAGAGGCGGCCACTACGAACATCTCGAGACACAGGAGCCAGCAGTCGTCAAGTCAACGCGTCGATAGGCCAGGACGAGGAACATCATCAGCCAGTAGAACCAGAGCGTGGAGGTACGGAGGCCAGCCCAGTCACACACTCGCTGTATTAATAAATCGAGAATAAAACCCACTGTTACCATTTGAACCCTGTGTTTTCTTACTGATCTACGGGGCAGTCACGTCATATAAATTAGGTGGGACGAACATACAATCTTAGGAGCTAGCAGCACGAATCTCGTAGCGAGCAGACCAACAAATCAGCTTCGAATTACGTATCTCCACCAGTTTCTTCAATACATCTTATGGCGCTATAGGCCCGAAGACGAACTTCAAGTATACTCGCTTGACACCAAATGTACGGCACTAAGCCTGCTGCCTTTTCTGGTAATTCGTACAATGCAGCAGCTATCCTGTGATGATGAAGCGGAGTTTCCAATTGCAGCCAAGATCATACGCACAAACCTATACGTTGATGATCTAATCTCAGGAGGAGACAGTTATGAAGAGGTTGTTGAAATTCGTCAACAAGATAAGGAACTCTTGGACAGGGGACATTTTCCGATTCCCAAATGGTGCTCCAACGAGCCTGCGGCGCTAAATGGAATAAAAGCGCGGCGGATGATACAAAGGCGTTGGGTTTGGCTTGGGATACTCTATCGGATAATTTGCTCCTCAGCTTCTTAAGCGGGTGGACAGGTTAGCCCGCAACCAAGCGCTGCATTCTGTCGACCATCGCTAGATTAATGGCCCCGATCATCACCAAGCTAAAGATTTTTATGCAGGTCCTATGGAAGGATAAGCTTGACTGGGAAGAGTCCTTACCGCAGTCACTACACCCGCCTTTGTTGGAGCACATGTCACAGATCGCAAAAGTAGCTTACTGGAAGTTTCCACGGATTATTTTGCAGCATTACTCATTCTGCGAAGTACAAGGATTTTGTGACGCAAGCTTGGCCGCTTACGGCGCTCAAGAGTTACGCCCTTGAAGACCCTCACCATTCCGAAGCTAAAGTTATCCGCAGCCCTTTTATTGTCCAAGCTCATCTCTGAATTTTCCTTCAGCGTGCACGTTTCATTGTTGGTCAGATTCTAAAATCGTTTTGGCATGGATTCGTCATCCTCCGTCAGACTTTAACATATTTGTCTCAAGCAGGACTTCACAGATACAAGAGAGAACTAAAGGAATGAACTGGAGGCTCTGATAGCGCACCTTCAGTCGAGCGTCCCTGACCCTGAGCGTCGACGCAGCGCATTGGTGCTGTCACAGGAAATGGATATTTCGTATAGTTGCAAAGAGTTGCTGAGAGTTTTCGGGTACATATATCGGTTCCATCTAACGCGCGGCATAACCTCTTACAGTCGAGGAAATTAAAGGCGGTACTCATCTGCTCATTAAAGGGATTCAGCGTGTGCACTTTGCCGAGAAGCATATGGCCCTAACTTCGAAGATGCAGCTGTCGCCAAAGAGCAGACTTCTTTCTTTGAACCCATTTCTGGATGAAGGCGTACGCCTTCAAAGTTCTCAGCTGGATTTCGATGCCAAGCACCCAATGATTCTTCCAAAGTTTCATCGCGTAACCTCAGCCATTATTAATCATTTCCATCGCAAGTTCGATCATGCGGGAGCGCAGAGCTTGTTGGCCGCTACGGCAGAGGTTCTGGCCTATTGGAGGACGAAAAACCGTTTCTGCTGTCATCAGCAAGTGCATTCAATGCTTCAGATTAAAGCTCAAACTAGTAGAGCACATCATGGTGCTGCTCTTAGAGGATCGTGTTCAGCCGAAACGCCCATTTGTAATCGCTGAAGTTGATTTTTGTTAACCCATTCAATTCAGGAACAGGCCTCCTATGAAATGCTACATAGCCATTTTCCTTTGTTTCGTCATTGAGGCTACACACTTGGAAGAAGTCGAGGATCTTTCAACTCAATCTTTTATTGCAGCGCTAATAAGATTTATAAGCCTGAGGGGGAAAGACTCAAACGATCTGGTCGGACAACGCAACCAATTTTGTGGGAGCCGAAAATGAGGTTATTGAGCCTCGGCAGTTGTTCCTCAGCGATTCTCAAAGCAGCGAGTTTTGGAGTTCCCTTACTTCGATGGAAATTAAGTTTCCCACACTTTGAAGGCTTGTGGGAAGGCGCGGTAAAATCCGCGAAATAACATTTTGAAATCGTTGTTGAAAAGTCGTTACTCACATTTCATGAGCTGCGCACCTTAGTTTGTGAATTTTCTGCAATGTTAAACTCACAGCCACACTTTCCCATTTCAGAGAACCCAGATGACATCGACGTTTTGACGCCTGCTTACTTTCTCATTTGGTCTTCATTTACCTCAATGGACGAACCTGACGTCTGACATGTGTGCCAAATGCAGCAAATATTCCGGCGCAACTGGAGCACCATCAACTTTTCGTTGCTGCAGGAGCGAAGCAAATGGCAAAGGGCAACGAGGAAGTTAACTGTCCTGCCCCTTGAAACCACTTCACTTCGAAGTATGACTCTTCCAACGGGGGGAGCATGTCAGGAGCAATCACTTAATTGAAGTAAAATCACTGATTGTTTGTTATTTGGTCAGCATCACTGACAACAAGAATGTAATCAAAGGATTCCTGAATTATCTATTTTGTATGCGTGCACGTATGGATAAGCTGAGATAAGCGCATTCAGTCGCTGATCTCCGCTCATATTGCATTCGCTCGTTATCGTTTTCGGAGCTCAGTCGCATCGCTGCAGAAATAAACACTTACATAAAAACAAAAACTCTCAGCTTTTTATTCAGCACTGTTCCGGCATCGCATACGTTTTGTTAAAAATTCGTTTTAAAAGGTGTCATAAATTAATGCCACCTTGAAACACTCGTTAATGGCCGTTTTGGGTGCTAGATTCCCAAAATGGAAGACACTATCCGCCAGATCATGGCAAAGGAAGTGTACAACACACATCCGCTAAGGAACATAATGAAAACTAGTAATGACTTAATGTAGTTTGAAAATCCCATTAGGACTGGAAATCTCGCACAAATATCAGATCTAACACTAGTAGCGGGACACATCAAGCGAACGCAGGCAGCAATCATCAACGTCGTGACCGAACTAAAAAGGCGTATAGTTGACCCTGCATTAGTCCCCGTAAGTTAATTAAGAACTGCGCTGGTAAATATACTGTGTGGAGTTGAATAACTAACAAATTGCAGCGACAATTATACATGGTGGCCTGCCGGCTACCAGATACGGCGGCTACCCTTTGCGAGTACAAGGAACATTATATGTCAAAATGCTCACAATTTTTAGGATTGACTGCCCCTCAGCGGTATAAAGAAGCGAAAAGGTTTCATCTTTGTTTAAATTACCCACGAAAGGGACACAGCTTACAGCAATGCAGCTTACACGAACTGCCACCAGAAGCATCATATTCTTCTTCATATGGAATCGAATCCCATTGCACCCTCTCCGCAGCCTGGAACTTAAATGCCACCACATATCTCGTCTTTAGTTTCTTCAGCCTTGTCCAAAACAGCACCTGTAGCCTTGTCTTCAAGTAATGCTTGCTACCTGTCAAAAACAGCTCTGACGTATTCGTACCATGCCGGGCAATACTCGATTCGGTCTCTCAAATTAACTTCGTCACCTCTCGTTTCGGCCATCAACTTCAACTTAAAAGCCATCGCTCAAGCATTTCCATATCCTCGCTAGCATCGAACAATTGGATTATATTTTTGCACAATCCAGTAACGCAAATTACAGCGCGTCGGTCGCAACTGCTGTTTCCCAGTTAATTACCGATTATCCGATTGGAAAATACCGGAAAATCTCGAGTTCGCCGACTATCTCTTTTACAAAAGTCGGCGCATCGACTTGCTTATTGGAGCAACGTTATTTTTCGATCTGCTTTGTATTGGACAAATTCGTTTAAGAAACCATTTACCCGTCCTTCAGAAAACCAGACTAGGCTGGATCATCTCAGGGTGTCTAAAGGTAGGAGCGTCTACGCGCTCATCTTTAGTTTCTTCAGTCCAGGAACCCAGCCGGACTCAGAGTCGATATCGAAGGAGGAAGCTCTTTGCGAGCAGCTATTTCAACAACAGTACACTCGGCTGGAATCTGGCCAATATTCGGTTCTGCTTTCTGCCGAAACTAGTTACAACTAGTTCTTGGAAATTCGTGCGCTCCTTCGGTTTCAGACACTCGAAGCTAAATTAGCTAGAAATTTAGATCTGAAGTCGCAGTACACAGCCTTTATAAGGAATTACGTCAACCTTGGCCACATGTCTCTAGCACCTAAAAACGCGGCAGCGCATCAACATTATTTGCCTCATTATTGCGTGAAAAAATTGGAAAGCACAACTACGAAGCTGCTTGTTGTTGATTGATTTGTTGTACGCAGGTCGCCCCATTCAACCAAAAAGGTTCAAGGATCAGTCGATCACGAGGAGTCAAACTATCAAGATCAGTCAAAATTCCAAAGTTAACAGTCAGTCAACCGAGTGAACTACAAGGGAGCCACAAGGCGAGCAAGATCGCCACGTCGAAAGGTGCGGGATTGGGACATCAGGAAAGTCCAAATCACACGGCGAAGTCAAGGCGTTTGGTTTCCAACTCGGTTTGTCACGACCACACCCTGGCGAATCGCCAGCCGGGTCTGTCAGAGTCAAGCGAAAGAGGTCTGCCACAAGGAACCGTGAGCTCGGCGAGGGAAGTTGTCTAAGACCCAGCGTACCTTGCCCGAGCAAGCAGGACCTGGCGTGAAGAACGAGCGGTGGATCGATTTGTGGTTTCAAGAGTCGTTGTCCTGGAGAGCCCTGCGATTACTGGCAACGTTCCCGAACAGCTGAGGCATTCAAGAGGCGTTGTCCTGGAGGAGCCCAGCTGTTCGGCAAGTCCCGGAACGGCGGTTGCCCAAGGACACGAAAGACAGGAAACAGCGCAGAGGACATCGGCAGCGACGCCAGCAGACATCACCGGCAGCCACGTCACCATCGCCGCGCGGAGCTCATAAAGTAAAGTGAACTGCTAGGCAGCTTTCTGGCGTTAGCCTTGACTGTCAGCGCGATCTGAGCAACAACCTAGCGGGACCGTCCGGGACAGAGCAAGGGACAGGTATTGCCTCGAAAGGCGATTCTCTGGAGAGCAAGGCTGGTTTATCCTAGTCTGAGAACGGTGACGCTTCCCTAAGCCCGCAAGGCCGAACTCTCTGCGAGTCTAAGGCGCGACAATCGACCCCGAGGCAGCGCGTCGGCAAGCGATCAGAGGCGGCCACTACGAACATCTCGAGACACAGGAGCCAGCAGTCGTCAAGTCAACGCGTCGATAGGCCAGGACGAGGAACATCATCAGCCAGTAGAACCAGAGCGAGGAGGTACGGAGGCCAGCCCAGTCACACACTCGCTGTATTAATAAATCGAGAATAAAACCCACTGTTACCATTTGAACCCTGTGTTTTCTTACTGATCTACGGGGCAGTCACGTCATATAAATTAGGTGGGACGAACATACAATCTTAGGAGCTAGCAGCACGAATCTCGTAGCGAGCAGACCAACAAATCAGCTTCGAATTACGTATCTCCACCAGTTTCTTCAATACATCTTATGGCGCTATAGGCCCGAAGACGAACTTCAAGTATACTCGCTTGACACCAAATGTACGGCACTAAGCCTGCTGCCTTTTCTGGTAATTCGTACAATGCAGCAGCTATCCTGTGATGATGAAGCGGAGTTTCCAATTGCAGCCAAGATCATACGCACAAACCTATACGTTGATGATCTAATCTCAGGAGGAGACAGTTATGAAGAGGTTGTTGAAATTCGTCAACAAGATAAGGAACTCTTGGACAGGGGACATTTTCCGATTCCCAAATGGTGCTCCAACGAGCCTGCGGCGCTAAATGGAATAAAAGCGCGGCGGATGATACAAAGGCGTTGGGTTTGGCTTGGGATACTCTATCGGATAATTTGCTCATCAGCTTCTTAAGCGGGTGGACAGGTTAGCCCGCAACCAAGCGCTGCATTCTGTCGACCTTCGCTAGATTAATGGCCCCGATCATCACCAAGCTAAAGATTTTTATGCAGGTCCTATGGAAGGATAAGCTTGACTGGGAAGAGTCCTTACCGCAGTCACTACACCCGCCTTTGTTGGAGCACATGTCACAGATCGCAAAAGTAGCTTACTGGAAGTTTCCACGGATTATTTTGCAGCATTACTCATTCTGCGAAGTACAAGGATTTTGTGACGCAAGCTTGGCCGCTTACGGCGCTCAAGAGTTACGCCCTTGAAGACCCTCACCATTCCGAAGCTAAAGTTATCCGCAGCCCTTTTATTGTCCAAGCTCATCTATGAATTTTCATTCAGCGTGCACGCTTCATTGTTGGTCAGATTCTATAATCGTTTTGGCATGGATTCGTCAACCTCCGTCAGACTTTAACATATTTGTCTCAAACAGGACTTCACAGATACAAGAGAGAACTAAAGGAATGAACTGGAGGCACTGATAGCGCACCTTCAGTCGAGCGTCCCTGACCCTGAGCGTCGACGCAGCGCATTGGTGCTGTCACAGGAAATGGATTTTTCGTATAGTTGCAAAGAGTTGAGAGTTGAGAGCTGAGAGTTTTCGGGTACATATATCGGTTCCATCTAACGCGTAGCTAAGATCGGGTAAGGCATAACCTCTTACAGTCGAGGAAATTAAAGGCGGTACTCATCTGCTCATTAAAGGGATTCAGCGTGTGCACTTTGCCGAGAAGCATATGGCCCTAACTTCGAAGATGCAGCTGTCGCCAAAGAGCAGACTTCTCTCTTTGAACCCATTTCTGGATGAAGGAGGTCTTATGAACGCCTTCGAAGTTCTCAGCTGGATTTCGATGCCAGGCACCCAATGATTCTCCCAAAGTTTCATCGCGTAACCTGAGCCATTATTAATTATTTCCATCGCAAGTTCCTTCGTGCGGGAGAGCGGAGCTTGTTGGCCGCTCTACTGCAGAGGTTCTGGCCTATTGGAGGACGAAAAACGGTTTCTGCTGTCATCAGCAAGTGCATTCAATGTTTCAGATTAAAGCCCAAACTAGTAGAGCACATCATGGCGCCGCCATAAGGATTGGAAATCTCGCACAAATATCAGATCTAACAGTAGTAACGGGACATCGAACGCAGGCAGCAATCCTCAATGTCGTGACCGAACTAAAAAGGCGTATAGTTGACCCTGCATTAGTCCCCGTAAGTAAATTAAGAACGGCGCTGGTAAATATACTGTGTGAAATTGAATAGCTAACAAATTGCAGCGACAATTATACATGGTGGCCTGCCGGCTACCAGATACGGCGGCTACCCTTTGCGAGTACAAGGAACATTATATGTCAAAATGCCCACAATTTTAAGGGTTGACTCCCCCTCAGCGGTATAAAGAAGCGAAAAGGTTTCATCTTTGTTTAAATTACCCACGAAAGGGACACAGCTTACAGCAATGCAGCTTACACGAACTGCCACCAGAAGCATCATATTCTTCTTCATATGGAATCGAATCCCATTGCACCCTCTCCGCAGCCTGGACCTTAAATGCCACCACATATCTCTTCTTTAGTTTCTTCAGCCTTGTCCAAAACACCACCTGTAGCCTTGTCTCCAAATAATGCTTGCTACCGCCATAGTATATGTCAAAAACAGCTCTGGCGTATTCGTACCATGTCTCTCAAATTAACTTCGTCACCTCTCGTTTCGCCAATCAACTTCAACTTAAAAGCCATAGCTCAAGCATTTCCATATCCTCGCTAGCATCGAATAAATCGGATTATATTTTTGCACAATTCAGTAACGCAAATTACAGCGCGTCGGTCGCAACGGCTGTTACCCAGTTAATTACCGATTATCACCCGCAATTGGACCTTAACGCTTCCGATTGGAAAATACCGGAAAATCTCGAGCTCGCCGACTATCTCTTTTACAAAAGTGAGCGCATCGACTTGTTTATTGGAGAAACGTTATTCTCCGAGCTGCTTTGTATTGGACAAATTTGTTTAGGAAACCATTTACCCGTCGTTCAGAAAACCAGACTAGGCTGGATCATCTCAGGGTGTCTAAAGGTAGGAGCAACTACGCGCTCATCTTTAGTTTTTTCAGTTCAGGAACCCAGCCGCAGTCGGACTCAGAATCGATATCGAAGGAGGAAGCTCTATGTGAGCAGCTATTTCAATCTGGTCAATATTCGGTTCTGCTTCCTGCCAAAACTAGTTACAACTAGTTGTTGGAAATTCGTGCGCTCCTTCGGTTTCAGACTCTCGAAGCTAAATTAGCTTGAAATTTAGAGCTGAAGTCGCAGTACACAGCCTTTATAAGGAATTCCCTCAACCTTGGCCACATGTCTCTAGCACCTAAAAGCGCGGCAGCGCATCAATATTATTTGCCTCATTATTGCGTGCAAAAATTG
The DNA here is from genome assembly GCF_043229965.1 of Drosophila suzukii. Lineage (NCBI taxonomy): Eukaryota > Metazoa > Arthropoda > Insecta > Diptera > Drosophilidae > Drosophila > Drosophila suzukii. The sequence continues at coordinate 3,824,322 of NW_027255896.1, read as the reverse complement.
GAAAGCACAACGACGAAACTGCTTGTTGTTTTCGATGGTTCAGCGAAGTCCACTTCGGGATGTTCTCTGAATGATTTGTTGTACGCAGGTCCCTCCATTCAACCAAAAAGGTTCAAAGATCAGTCGATCACGAGGAGTCTAACTATCAAGATCAGTCAAAATTCCAAAGTGAACAGTCAGTCAACCGAGTAAACTACAAGGGAGCCACAAGGCGAATCACCGGATGCAGCGCCGTGGGAAACCTACAAGGATCAAGATCGCCACGTCGAGACGTTCGGGATTGGGACATCAGGAAACTCCAAATTGAGACGCAAGTGGCTGAGGTCCGGAAGGTATCAAACGGCGCAGTCAAGGCGTTTGGTTTCCAACTTTGTCACGACCACACCCTGGCGAATCGCCCGGCGGGTCTGTCAGAGTCAAGCGAAAGAGGTCTGCGACAAGGAACCGTGAGCTCGGGGAGGGAAGTTGTATAAGACCCAGCGTACCTTGCCCGACCAAGCAGTACCTGACGTGAAGGACGAGCGGTGGATCGATTTGTGGTTTCAAGAGGCGTTGTCCTGGAGAGCCTAGCGATTACTGGCGACGTTCCCGAACAGCAACATCCCAAAATCCCGAGTGCCAGAAACGCCAAGCTGAGGCATTCAAGAGGCGTTGTCCTGGAGGAGCCCAGCTGTTCAGCAAGTCCCGGAACGGCTGTTGCCCAAGGACACGAAAGACAGGAAACAGCGCAGAGGACATCGGCAGCGACGCCAGCAGACATCACCGGCAGCCACGTCACCATCGCCGCGCGGAGCTCATAAAGCAAAGTGAACTGCTAGGCAGCTTTCTGGCGTTAGCCTTGACTGTCAGCGCGATCTGACCAACAACCTAGCGGGACCGTCCGGGACAGAGCAAGGGACAGGTATTGCCTCGAAAGGCGATTCTCTGGAGAGCAAGGCTGGTTTATCCTAGTCTGAGAACGGCGACGCTTCCCTAAGCCCGCAAGGCCGAACTCTCTGCGAGTCTAAGGCGCGACAATCGACCCCGAGGCAGCGCGTCGGCAAGCGATCAGAGGCGGCCACTACGAACATCTCGAGACACAGGAGCCAGCAGTCGTCAAGTCAACGCGTCGATAGGCCAGGACGAGGAACATCATCAGCCAGTAGAACCAGAGCGAGGAGGTACCGAGGCCAGCCCAGTCACACACTCGCTGTATTAATAAATCGAGAATAAAACCCACTGTTACCATTTGAACCCTGTGTTTTCTCATTGATCTACGAGGCAGTCACGTCATATAAATTTGGTGGGACGAACATACAATCTTAGGAGCTAGCAGCACGAATCTCTTAGCGAGCAGACCAACAAAATCATCTTCGAATTACGTATCTCCACCAGTTTCTTCAATACATCTTATGGCGCTATAGGCCCGAAGACGAAATTCAAGTATACTCGCTTGACACCAAACGTACGGCACTAAGCCTGCTGCCTTTTCTGGCAATTCGTACAATGCAGCAGCTATCCTGTGATGATGAAGCGTAGTTTCCAATTGCAGCCAAGATCATACGCACAAACTTATACGTTGATGATCTAATTTCAGGAGGAGACAGTTATGAAGAGGTTGTTGAAATTCGTCAACAAGTTAAGGAACTCTTGGACAGGGGACATTTTCCGATTCCCAAATGGTGCTCCAACGAGCCTGCGGCGCTAAATGGAGTAAAAGCGTCGGATCGGGAGAAGACTTTAAAGTTCCGCGGCGGATGATACAAAGGCGTTGGGCTTGGCTTGGGATACTCTATCGGATAATTTGCTCCTCAGCTTCTTAAGCGGGTGGACAGATTAGCCCGCAACCAAGCGCTGCATTCTGTCGACCATCGCTAGATTAATGGCCCCGATCATCACCAAGCTAAAGATTTTTATGCAGGTCCTATGGAAGGATAAGCTTGACTGGAAAGAGTCCTTACCGCAGTCATTACACTCGTCTTTGTTGGAGCACATGTCACAGATCGCAAAAGTAGCTTACTGGAAGTTTCCACGGATTATTTTGCATTATTTTGGCGTTAAAATGTGATTTATTTTCTACTGGATTTTAAACAAATGTAAATGTATAATGTAAATGTAAAATGTAAGAGGGTGTGTTACGTACGCCCTCCACATAGAAAGATTCACATAGAGAAACAACGACGAATCTTTAGCCAGGGGGAGGGGTGCATGTGACTAACCAGACTCATACTGGTAAAGGCAGAAGAAAAAGCAATTCGGCAATTCTCGGGTGTCGCGTGACCAGAACAACGGCCACTATCGACCTATTGGTAACCATACTCCGGTAGCTGGCAAAGGGCAACAGCCGGCCGTTGACTGCCAAGATAGCAGATATCAAGAAACAGTAATTCTAGGTGGGAACACCTAGTTTATCCGATCCGTACCCGCAGCCAAGAAAAAGCTCTAGTCTGGTATAAAAGACCTTAGACAAATAGAAAAAGAGAGAGAATCCATTTGGGTGTCTTGCTGACGGAAGCCGGCAGCTTCGAGGGAAGGCGACTTTCCCTGGGGCAGTCGTCCATGGAGTCTTCTGCCACCAGGACCAGCCACCATATCCAACAGTCCTTGAGGAGAACACAATTGCAGCTCGAAATAATCTTGTGTCGAACCAGCGCCGCTATTGCCATCAAAGAACGTGGAGAAGATCAACAATAAGGAAGACATCCGACATACTGCGATGTTTGTGGACGCAGTATCCGTGATCTCCATGCTCCTGAAATTTGTTCAGCTGTAGGAACCATCCGTTCAGAGCGTAGCGACCAATAGCATACGTCGGAGAAAGTAGTGATGCAATATAAATGTGTTAATCGAGCCAACCAAAGCTAAAGTGAACTCATGCATAACCAAGGACCAATATCCTTAAATAATACAATTGGATAACAAGTGAAAATCAAGCATTCAAACATGCATTGAAATATATTTAAACCAACCGAATCAATAGACAAAGTGCGAATCATGATAAACAATTAGAGAGGACGAATCTCTCCCCCAGCCGTTGAAGAAGTCGCATGCCTCTAGCATAATATATATATATTTTGTGTTTAAGTGAATTGATATATTTAAGAACAGCCGTATTTTGGTGCACGTATATTTATATATATATATCCAACATAATATTTTCCCAAAGCCCAGGATCCGGAGCGTCGAGATCTCATCGCCCAGGATTTAAAGAGGGGGTAAGTTTGTCGGGACACGGTTCCTTTCTTATAAACATACATATATAAATATTCGTGCAGTATCCTACAGTTTTATAGAAAACTATAAACTTTTGCAGCGGCGAGTATCAGCCTTGTAGTTATTTGATAATTGCAAGAGCCCTCCGAGCGACGTTTGTAGTCGTAAATAGTCAGCATTTTGCTGATGTGTGCACCTTCACAGGTGGTAAAATCTATACTTTCCGCTAATACAGTAATTGTCAATTAATTTAATCCCTATATGAATTAACCAATATTATGTTATTCAACACCGGCACACGCCGACATAAATATTATTTAATAAATTTATAATGTGAAAAAGAATTGAAAACCATGGCGTGCTAGAACTGTAACAAAGGGGGTGTGCTGACGCGAGGAGTGAAGTAGGTCAAGAACAATGACATAACTTTCGACGGACAACCTTGACAATAGGGGATCGTATTGCGCGGCCCGCTACGATCCATTGGCACACGAATGTGTGAAGGGGAGGGAATATGGCCAAAACACAGCCCGATCGTATTGCGATCAAGCGACAGCTAAGCTTGCTGGGCAGTGTGGACTGATGACTGACGAACTTTGTGACTAATATTATTTTCCAGGCACTTTTACTATTTATTCTCGTTATGTTGGAGAGGAGAGAGGCTTACCAAGATCCCACGAACCGAATACGACGTAGCTTATGCCGGCAAATGGTGCCTGAACATCGGACGCCTCTCCCTCGGCCCAAGTCCTTGTCAGGACTCGGGCACTAATACGCCCACGTAACACGTGGTGCGATAAGTACTTAGCCTCCAAAAGAAAAACGAAAATTTTGGAAAAGTGGCGACTTATTTCTAAACATAATCTCCTTTTAGCTCGATACACTTCACCCAGCGATGCTCATACTTCTTTGACCCGTCTGAAAAACACGTTTTCTCGAGGTCTGCAAAATAGGCCTCTGTGGCGGCGACGACCTCCTCATTCGACTCAAATTTCTGTCCAGCGAGTGACTTTTTCAAGTTTGAAATCAAAACGAAGTCACACGGGGCCAAATCTGAAGAATATGGTGGATGGGGTAGCAGTTCGTAGCCCAATTCGAGCAATTTGGCCTTGGCGAGAGCGGAAGTGTGAGCCGGTGCGTTGTCATGGTGGGAGAGCACTTTTTTCTTCGGCAAATGGGGCCGTATTTTCTGCAATTAGGCGGCGAATCGGCCCAATAATTCGGCATAATACAGCCCTGTGACCGTTTTGCCCCTCTCCAGGTAGTCGATGTAGATCACACCTTGTGAATCCCAAGAAACGGTCGCCATCACCTTTCCGGCCGATGGGACAGTCTTCGCCTTCTTCGGAGCAGGTTCGCCGGGCGAAGTCCACTGTTTCGACTGTTCCTTGGTCTCTGGTGTGTACCAGCGGATTCATGTTTCGTCGGCGGTCACGAAACGACGCAGAAACTGCTTCGGATTGCGCTGTCTCACGGTTGCGTTTGTTGTCCGGAATGAGCAAACGCGGCACCCATCGCGCCGACAGCTTTCTCATGCCCAAAATTTCATGCACGATAAGACCCACGCGGTCTTTTGACATGGATACTGTCTCAGCTATCTCGCGTATCTTCAATCGGCGGTCTGCCAATACGAGATCGTGGATTTACTCACTCTGCGAAGTACAAGGATTTTGTGATGCAAGCTTGGCCGCGTACGGCGCTCAAGAGTTACGCCCTTGAAGACCCTCACCATTCCGAAGCTAAAGTTATCCGCAGCCCTTTTATTGTCCAAGCTCATCTCTGAATTTTCCTTCAGCGTGCACGCTTCATTGTTTCGTTTGGTTTCCAACTTTGTCACGACCACACCCTGGCGAATCGCCCGGCGGGTCTGTCAGAGTCAAGCGAAAGAGGTCTGCGACAAGGAACCGTGAGCTCGGGGAGGGAAGTTGTATAAGACCCAGCGTACCTTGCCCGACCAAGCAGTACCTGGCGTGAAGGACGAGCGGTGGATCGATTTGTGGTTTCAAGAGGCGTTGTCCTGGAGAGCCTAGCGATTACTGGCGACGTTCCCGAACAGCAACATCCCAAAATCCCGAGTGCCAGAAACGCCAAGCTGAGGCATTCAAGAGGCGTTGTCCTGGAGGAGCCCAGCTGTTCGGCAAGTCCCGGAACGGCTGCCCTTTTATTGTCCAAGCTCATCTCTGAATTATCGTTTTGGCATGGATTCGTCAACCTCCGTCAGACTTTAACATATTTGTCTCAAGCAGGACTTCACAGATACAAGAGAGAACTAAAGGAATGAACTGGAGGCACTGATAGCGCACCTTCAGTCGAGCGTCCCTGACCCTGAGCGTCGACGCAGCGCATTGGTGCTGTCACAGGAAATGGATATTTCGTATAGTTGCAAAGAGTTGCTGAGAGTTTTCGGGTACATATATCAGTTCCATCTAACGCGTAGCTAAGATCGGGTAAGGCATAACCTCTTACAGTCGAGGAAATTAAAGGCGGTACTCATCTGCTCATTAAAGGGATTCAGCGTGTGCACTTTGCCGAGAAGTATATGGCCCTAACTTCGAAGATGCAGCTGTCGCCAAAGAGCAGACTTCTCTCTTTGAATCCATTTCTGGATGAAGGAGGTCTTATAAGCGCCGGCGGACGCCTTCAAAGTTCTCAGCTGGATTTCGATGCCAAGCACCCAATGATTCTCCCAAAGTTTCATCGCGTAACCTCAGCCATTATTAATCATTTCCATCGCAAGTTCGATCATGCGGGAGCGCAGAGCTTGTTGGCCGCTAAGGCAGAGGTTCTGGCCTATTGGAGGACGAAAAACGGTTTCTGCTGTCATCAGCAAGTGCATTCAATGCTTCAGATTAAAGCTCAAACTAGTAGAGCACATCATGGCGCCGCTCTTAGAGGATCGTGTTCAGCCGAAACGCCCATTTGTAATCGCTGAAGTTGATTTTTGTTAACCCATTCTATTCATTGTCGCAGGTCAGGAACAGACCTCCTATGAAATGCTACATAGCCAAATTCGCTTGTTTCGTCACTGAGGCTACGCACTTGGAAGAAGTCGAGGATCTTTAAACTCAATCTTTTATTGCAGCCCTATTAGATTTATAAGCCTGAGGGGGAAAGCCTCAAACGATCTGGTCGGACAACGCAACCAATTTTGTGGGAGCCGAAAATGAGGTTATTGAGCTTCGGCAGTTGTTCCTCAGCGATCCTCAAAGCAGCGAGTTTTGGAGTTCCCTTACTTCGATGGAAATTAAGTGGAGTTTCATCCCACCTCGTTTCCCACACTTTGAAGGCTTGTGGGAAGGCGCGGTAAAATCCGCGAAATACCATTTTTTCGTTGTTGAAAAGTCGTTACTCACATTTAATGAGCTGCGCACCTGAGTTTGTGAATTTTCTGCAATGTTAAACTCACAGCCACACTTTCCCATTTCAGAGAACCCAGATGACATCGACGTTTTGACGCCTGCTTACTTTCTCATTTGGTCTACATTTACCTCAATGGACGAACCTGACGTCTGACATGTGTGCCAAATGCAGCAAATATTCCGGCGCAACTGGAGCACCATCAACTTTTCGTTGCTGCAGGAGCGAAGCAAATGGCAAAGGGCAACGAGGAAGTTAACTGTCATGCCCCTTGAAACCACTTCACTTCGAAGTATGACTCTTCCAACGGGGGGAGCATGTCAGGAGCAATCACTTAATTGAAGTAAAATCACTGATTTTTTGTTATTTGGTCAGCATCACTGACAACAAGAATGTAATCAAAGGATTCCTGAATTATCTATTTTGTATGCGTGCACGTATGGATAAGCTGAGATAAGCGCATTCAGTCGCTGATCTCCGCTCATATTGCATTCGCTCGTTATCGTTTTCGGAGCTCAGTCGCATCGCTGCAGAAATAAACACTTACATAAAAACAAAAACTCTCAGCTTTTTATTCAGCACTGTTCCGGCATCGCATACGTTTTGTTAAAAATTCGTTTTAAAAGGTGTCATAAATTAATGCCACCTTGAAACACTCGTTAATGGCCGTTTTGGGTGCTAGATTCCCAAAATGGAAGACACTATCCGCCAGATCATGGCAAAGGAAGTGTACAACACACATCCGCTAAGGAACATCATGAAAACTAGTAATGACTTAATGTAGTTTGAAAATGCCATTAGGACTGGAAATCTCGCACAAATATCAGATCTAACACTAGTAGCGGGACACATCAAGCGAACGCAGGCAGCAATCATCAACGTCGTGACCGAACTAAAAAGGCGTATAGTTGACCCTGCATTAGTCCCCGTAAGTAAATTAAGAACGGCGCTGGTAAATATACTGTGTGGAGTTGAATAACTAACAAATTGCAGCGACAATTGTACATGGTGGCCTGCCGGCTACCAGATACGGCGGCTACCCTTTGCGAGTACAAGGAACATTATATGTCAAAATGCTCACAATTTTTAGGATTGACTGCCCCTCAGCGGTATAAAGAAGCGAAAAGGTTTCATCTTTGTTTAAATTACCCACGAAAGGGACACAGCTTACAGCAATGCAGCTTACACGAACTGCCACCAGAAGCATCATATTCTTCTTCATATGGAATCGAATCCCATTGCACCCTCTCCGCAGCCTGGACCTTAAATGCCACCACATATCTCGTCTTTAGTTTCTTCAGCCTTGTCCAAAACAGCACCTGTAGCCTTGTCTTCAAGTAAAGCTTGCTACCTGTCAAAAACAGCTCTGACGTATTCGTACCATGCCGGGCAATACTCGATTCGGTCTCTCAAATTAACTTCGTCACCTCTCGTTTCGGCCATCAACTTCAACTTAAAAGCCATCGCTCAAGCATTCCCATATCCTCGCTAGCATCGAATAAATCGGATTATATTTTTGCACAATCCAGTAACGCAAATTACAGCGCGTCGGTCGCAACTGCTGTTTCCCAGTTAATTACCGATTATCCGATTGGAAAATACCGGAAAATCTGGAGTTCGCCGACTATCTCTTTTACAAAAGTCGGCGCATCGACTTGCTTATTGGAGCAACGTTATTTTTCGAGCTGCTTTGTATTGGACAAATTCGTTTAAGAAACCATTTACCCGTCCTTCAGAAAACCAGACTAGGCTGGATCATCTCAGGGTATCTAAAGGTAGGAGCGTCTACGCGCTCATCTTTAGTTTCTTCAGTCCAGGAACCCAGCCGGACTCAGAGTCGATATCGAAGGAGGAAGCTCTTTGCGAGCAGCTATTTCAACAGCAGTACACTCGGGTGGAATCTGGCCAATATTCGGTTCTGCTTTCTGCCGAAACTAGTTACAACTAGTTCTTGGAAATTCGTGCGCTCCTTCGGTTTCAGACACTCGAAGCTAAATTAGCTAGAAATTTAGATCTGAAGTCGCAGTACACAGCCTTTATAAGGAATTACGTCAACCTTGGCCACATGTCTCTAGCACCTAAAAACGCGGCAGCGCATCAACATTATTTACCTCATTATTGCGTGAAAAAATTGGAAAGCACAACTACGAAGCTGCTTGTTGTTGATTGATTTGTTGTACGCAGGTCGCCCCATTCAACCAAAAAGGTTCAAGGATCAGTCGATCACGAGGAGTCAAACTATCAAGATCAGTCAAAATTCCAAAGTTAACAGTCAGTCAACCGAGTGAACTACAAGGGAGCCACAAGGCGAGCAAGATCGCCACGTCGAAAGGTTCGGGATTGGGACATCAGGAAAGTCCAAATCACACGGCGAAGTCAAGGCGTTTGGTTTCCAACTCGGTTTGTCACGACCACACCCTGGCGAATCGCCAGCCGGGTCTGTCAGAGTCAAGCGAAAGAGGTCTGCCACAAGGAACCGTGAGCTCGGCGAGGGAAGTTGTCTAAGACCCAGCGTACCTTGCCCGAGCAAGCAGGACCTGGCGTGAAGAACGAGCGGTGGATCGATTTGTGGTTTCAAGAGTCGTTGTCCTGGAGAGCCCTGCGATTACTGGCGACGTTCCCGAACAGCTGAGGCATTCAAGAGGCGTTGTCCTGGAGGAGCCCAGCTGTTCGGCAAGTCCCGGAACGGCGGTTGCCCAAGGACACGAAAGATAGGAAACAGCGCAGAGGACATCGGCAGCGACGCCAGCAGACATCACCGGCAGCCACGTCACCATCGCCGCGCGGAGCTCATAAAGCAAAGTGAACTGCTAGGCAGCTTTCTGGCGTTAGCCTTGACTGTCAGCGCGATCTGAGCAACAACCTAGCGGGACCGTCCGGGACAGAGCAAGGGGCAGGTATTGCCTCGAAAGGCGATTCTCTGGAGAGCAAGGCTGGTTTATCCTAGTCTGAGAACGACGACGCTTCCCTAAGCCCGCAATGAAGAACTCTCTGCAAGTCTAAGGCGCGACAATCGACTCCGAGGCAGCGCGTCGGCAAGCGATCAGAGGCGGCCACTACGAACATCTCGAGACACAGGAGCCAGCAGTCGTCAAGTCAACGCGTCGATAGGCCAGGACGAGGAACATCATCAGCCAGTAGAACCAGAGCGAGGAGGTACCGAGGCCAGCCCAGTCACACACTCGCTGTATTAAAAAAACGAGAATGAAACCCACTGTTACCATTCGAACCCTGTGTTTCCCACTGATCTACGGGGCAGTCACGTCATATAAATTTGGTGGGACGAACATACAATCTTAGGAGCTAGCAGCACGAATCTCTTAGCGAGCAGACCAACAAATCTGCTTCGAATTACGTATCTCCATCAGTTTCTTCAATACATCTTATGGCGCTATAGGCCCGAAGACGAAATTCAATTATACTCGCTTGACACCAAACGTATGGCACTAAGCCTGCTGCCTTTTTTGGCAATTCGTACCATGCAGCAGCTATCCTATGATGATGAAGCGGAGTTTCCAATTGCAGCCAAGATCATACGCACAAACTTATACGTTGATGATTTAATCTCAGGAGGAGACAGTTATGAAGAGGTTGTTGAAATTCGTCAACAAGTTAAGGAACTCTTGGACAGGGGACATTTTCCGATTCCCAAATGGTGCTCCAACGAGCCTGCGGCGCTAAATGGAATAAAAGCGCGGCGGATGATACAAAGGCGTTGGGTTTGGCTTGGGATACTCTATCGGATAATTTGCTCCTCAGCTTCTTGAGCGGGTGGACAGGTTAGCCCGCAACCAAGCGCTGCATTCTGTCGACCATCGCTAGATTAATGGCCCCGATCATCACCAAGCTAAAGATTTTTATGCAGGTCCTATGGAAGGATAAGCTTGACTGGGAAGAGTCCTTACCGCAGTCACTACACCCGCCTTTGTTGGAGCACATGTCACAGATCGCAAAAGTAGCTTACTGGAAGTTTCCACGGATTATTTTGCAGCATTACTCATTCTGCGAAGTACAAGGATTTTGTGACGCAAGCTTGGCCGCTTACGGCGCTCAAGAGTTACGCCCTTGAAGACCCTCACCATTCCGAAGCTAAAGTTATCCGCAGCCCTTTTATTGTCCAAGCTCATCTCTGAATTTTCCTTCAGCGTGCACGCTTCATTGTTGGTCAGATTCTAAAATCGTTTTGGCATGTGTTCGTAGCAGTAGCCAAGATGGGAACAGTACCAGGCGCTCAGTAGCACCCACTGCATATGAGAATGGCTGATCAGCATATTATATGTCTCACTAACTCACCGTCTCACCGACTCAACGGCACACTGACCCCCCAATGCAGTCAGCATATTTTGCAGTGTCAGCCAACTACGCAAGGTCAACTACGCAAACTGCTACCATAATCATAATTCCCTGATCTACTTTAGAATATAGCCTACTTCACTAATCATTACACTAAACTTCCGTGGTCCAAGTAGTATATAAACATGTACCAAATGAAGAATAAATCAGTTATCAACGCATCTCATAACTCCGCGGTTCTACTTCCTACCTCTGGGAATAGGGCTCGTAATACACTATCTCCACTAGCAGCTAACCACGTTAGCTCACCCTCAGCGCAGTTCAGCATCGCCTGTGGTCCGGCATCGCAGTAACTATCGTTACCATTGCCGCGACGCGATCGTCCTGCCAGCAAAGCGTCCCCGTGCCAGCGACAAGTGCTCATTACCCCCTTGTCCCACGGTGTGACCCGGAAGTGTCTACTTCGGTTAGGCACAAGCATTGTTCAACCGCAACGTGATCCCGACGTGATCCTTTAACAACAAAGGATCACACTCAAGCAACCCCCTTCCCACTAAAGGACTCACAGCTTTATCCAGCTTCATAGGATACGCTTCTTCTTCCACCGTCACAGGAACTTCAGCTTAATCACAGGACTCGCTTCTTCTTCAATGTTTGTGCCTAACCGAAGTAGACACTTCCGGGTGTAGAGATAGTGTATTACGAGCCCTATTCCCAGAGGTAGGAAGTAGAACCGCGGAGTTATGAGATGCGTTGATAACTGATTTATTCTTCATTTGGTACATGTTTATATACTACTTGGACCACGGAAGTTTAGTGTAATGATTAGTGAAGTAGGCTATATTCTAAAGTAGGTCAGGGAATTATGATTATGGTAGCAGTTTGCGTAGTTGACCTTGCGTAGTTGGCTGACACTGCAAAATATGCTGACTGCATTGGGGGGTCAGTGTGCCGTTGAGTCGGTGAGACGGTGAGTTAGTGAGACATATAATATGCTGATCAGCCATTCTCATATGCAGTGGGTGCTACTGAGCGCCTGTTCTGGCTACTGCTTGATTTGTTGGGTGTGGTCGTGTTGAGTACCTTTGGGTACGAACATTCTCCCCCCCATTGAGGGGTACCCTCAATTAAGTCGTGATGTCGGTCAGCCCTTGACCGAATTGTATAGGAAGCACCTAACAAATCATTGACCAAGGTGGATCTTTCCTTCAACTGCGATTCATGTTTGTGATTCAGGTCCTTCACATCTTCTTGATGCTGCTTAACACTCCCCTTTGCGATAAAATTGACATTATCGTGGGGACTGAAATTGTGCTCTCGTAGAACTTGATTATTTGGCACGTCCATGGTATGTGGACATTCTGCAACAAAACTAAGATATTTCTTGGTTAGGTTTAGAAATGTTGAACCAAAGTCAGCCTTCTTGTAGGTTTCAAATTGAAGAGAAGTCGGTTCTATATTCATCGGATTTTTATCTTTTGTTGGCTCATAAGCAGCGTTCGGTCCTGCAAAATCACCTCTGCCTTCTACCAGAATAGGATTGATTTCCGTGTCAGATGAGGTTTCCTTATTGAGATAACCTGTGATTACATAACCAAGCCTAGTGCCTTGTGCCAAAGGTTTATTAGGTCCTAGTTCAAGACTTTCACCGGTAATTACACGAGAAAATACTTCAGCCCCTAACGTTAGGTCAATGGGTCCTGGTTGCCGAAAGTCAGGATCTGCTAACGGCAGTCCCTCGGGAATATTAAGATCGGTTGTAATCGGTACTGACGGTTGGTCTGTAATGACTGTGGGCATAATAAATACCTCTAATAGTTTTTCAAACCCTGATGTACATGTTGAGAGCTTTAGTGTTGATCTAATTGCTGTTGATATCTTTCCTCCGATTCCAGATATTTCAATCGATGACCTTTCTTTAAGAGATAGCAGATCTGCCATTCTCCTTGAGATAAGATTCACCTGTGATCCACCATCTATTACAGCGCGACATGTTTGTAATTGACCGTTTGGCCCTTGTAATGAGACCTTGGCGGTCGCGAGCAGAGTATATCCTCCTACGTCGTCGTAGCCTGCAATGGTTACTGCGCCGGCCACTGGATTGCTAGTCGGTCCTTGGTGTAACAGTGAATGATGCCGTTGCTGGCAGACTCGACAAGTGGTCGGTGATCCGCAGTTTTCAACCTTATGAGCTGTAGACAAACAAATTGTGCATGCTCCTACTTGAATAATGGCTTGGCGCCGTGCTTTGGGGTCCATTTGCTGGATACGGCTACATGCTCTAAGATTATGTTGTCCTAGGTGACAAATCTTACAGCTCTCTTCGTTTTGAACTGACTGATGGCGGAGTGTTGCTGTAGGTTGAGCGCTTATCGTCTCCAGCATGCAAGCGCGCCGCTCAATAAACGTCAGTACACTCCATAACGTTGGAATTTCCGTTGGTGCATCCCAGGATTTTGTGCTGATATCGAGGTTTTGAAGAGTACTCATTGAGTTTTTTATAGTGTCATGTAATGCCCTTAGTTGGCGCGAGGAACCGTCTATAGGCGTATGGTCAATAATTTTTGCTATGGCGGCGAATACTAGTATTTTGCCGTTCTGGTACCTGGCCTTCAACCGCAACCAGGTGTCGTCATAGCCACCCTGTGAGAAGGCTGTGTCTGTCAACACGTTTCTCGCTTCACCACGAAGCGAACTCTGTAGTATATGTAGTTTTTGACTGGCCGAATATGGTTTATTATGTACCAATTCCACAAAGAGATCATGGAACCGTGGCCAGTCTAGATACTCGCCGTTTAGGCTCATTGGCGAGTCGTTTTCTCGAAGCAGGTTCATTTCGTATTCCTCGTATAATGTGTGGAATTGGGCTAGCTCTGCTTCTGCCAGAGCTGCGGCCCCAGGTGTGCTATCCAATTCGTCGTGGGCTTGCCTCAGTAACGCCCAATGGAGATCCAGGTGCCTTTGTAGGGCTGGGGTGACAGTTGGGGCGTTCGAGGCTAATGTTAATGATGACTCCAATTCGTTGCATCTTCTCTGCAACTGTCGGATCACCGTGTCAATTGCGGAATCTCCTTTGACTTGATCTTTTGTTGTGAGCTTGATGTTAGCCGAAGTTAGTCTGGGGGCCTTCGGAAGCCCGCTTCCAGTCGGCATGTTGTCCAGAAAGATATTCTGATATTTTTCGACCAGCTCTTTAAGTGCTACTAGTCGTGAAGAGTACTCACTTCCAGTGGGTAGTGCCGCTTGCTGGACTTCTTCATCTAGGTCGCAAAACTGCCGCCAGAGATCGTTTAACTGATTTAGCTTACCAGAATAATAGCCGTCTCGGTGGCGTCGGTCGGCAGAATCCTTGCCATAATTCTTAATGAGCTGTTGGATTTTCCCTTGCAGCTCGTTTTGTGTGTCTAGTAATCGATTGTGTAAATCGATTCTTGTGTGACTTGTTTCCTCAATGAATGAAGAAGACATATTGTGTGTCTTGGAAACAAAGAATCTTGTGAAGCTGGATGAAGCTGAGTATCCTGTGAAGCTGGATGTAGCTGAAGTTCCTGTGACGCTGGAAGACGAAGCGTATCCTGTGAAGCTGGATGAAGCTGAAGTTCCTGTGACGCTGGAAGAAGAAGCGAATCCTGTGAAGCTGGATTAAGCTGAAGTTCCTGTGACGCTGGAAGAAGAAGCGTGTCCTGTGAAGCTGGATGAAGCTGAAGTTCCTGTGACGCTGGAAGAAGAAGCGAATCCTGTGAAGCTGGATTAAGCTGAAGTTCCTATGACGCTGGAAGAAGAAGCGTATCCTGTGAAGCTGGATGAAGCTGAAGTTCCTGTGACGCTGGAAGACGAAGCGTATCCTGTGAAGCTGGATTAAGCTGAAGTTCCTGTGACGCTGGAAGACGAAGCGTATCCTGTGAAGCTGGATTAAGCTGAAGTTCCTGTGACGCTGGAAGAAGAAGCGTATCCTGTGAAGCTGGATTAAGCTGAAGTTCCTGTGACGCTGGAAGAAGAAGCGAATCCTGTGAAGCTGGATTAAGCTGAAGTTCCTGTGACGCTGGAAGACGAAGCGTATCCTGTGAAGCTGGATTAAGCTGAAGTTCCTGTGACGCTGGAAGAAGAAGCGTATCCTGTGAAGCTGGATAAAGCTGTGAGTCCTTTAGTGGGAAGGGGGTTGCTTGAGTGTGATCCTTTGTTGTTAAAAGATCACGTCGGGGTCACCAATGTTTGTGCCTAACCGAAGTAGACACTTCCAGGTCACACCGTGGGACAAGGGGGTAATGAGCACTTGTCGCTGGCACGGGGACGCTTTGCTGGCAGGACGATCGCGTCCCGGCAATGGTAACGATAGTTACTGCGATGCCGGACCACAGGCGATGCTGAACTGCGCTGAGGGTGAGCTAACGTGGTTAGCTGCTAGTGGAGATAGTGTATTACGAGCCCTATTCCCAGAGGTAGGAAGTAGAACCGCGGAGTTATGAGATGCGTTGATAACTGATTTATTCTTCATTTGGTACATGTTTATATACTACTTGGACCACGGAAGTTTAGTGTAATGATTAATGAAGTAGGCTATATTCTAAAGTAGGTCAGGGAATTATGATTATGGTAGCAGTTTGCGTAGTTGACCTTGCGTAGTTGGCTGACACTGCAAAATATGCTGACTGCATTGGGGGGTCAGTGTGCCGTTGAGTCGGTGAGACGGTGAGTTAGTGAGACATATAATATGCTGATCAGCCATTCTCATATGCAGTGGGTGCTACTGAGCGCCTGGTACTGTTCCCATCTTGGCTACTGCTTGATTTGTTGGGTGTGGTCGTGTTGAGTACCTTTGGGTATGAACAGCATGGATTCGTCAACCTCCGTCAGACTTTAACATATTTGTCTCAAGCAGGACTTCACAGATACAAGAGAGAACTAAAGGAATGAACTGGAGGCACTGATAGCGCACCTTCAGTCGAGCGTCCCTGACCCTGAGCGTCGACGCAGCATTGGTGCTGTCACAGGAAATGGATATTTCGTATAGTTGCAAAGAGTTGCTGAGAGTTTTCGGGTACATATATCGGTTCCATCTAACGCGCAGCAAAGATCGGGTTAGGCATAACCTCTTACAGTCGAGGAAATTAAAGGCGGTACTCATCTGCTCATTAAAGGGATCCAGCGTGTGCACTTTGCCGAGAAGAATATTGCCCTAACTTCGAAGATGCAGCTGTCGCCAAAGAGCAGACTTCTTTCTTTGAACCCATTTCTGGATGAAGGCGTACGCCTTCAAAGTTCTCAGCTGGATTTCGATGCCAAGCACCCAATGATTCTCCCAAAGTTTCATCGCGTAACCTCAGCCAGGTTCTGGCCTATTGGAGGACGAAAAACGGTTTCTGCTGTCATCAGCAAGTGCATTCAATGCTTCAGATTAAAGCTCAAACTAGTAGAGCACATCATGGTGCTGCTCTTAGAGGATCGTGTTCAGCCGAAACGCCCATTTGTAATCGCTGAAGTTGATTTTTGTTAACCCATTCAATTCATTGTCGGAGGTCAGGAACAGGCCTCCTATGAAATGCTACATAGCCATTTTCCTTTGTTTCGTCATTGAGGCTACACACTTGGAAGAAGTCGAGGATCTTTCAACTCAATCTTTTATTGCAGCGCTAATAAGATTTATAAGCCTGAGGGGGAAAGACTCAAACGATCTGGTCGGACAACGCAACCAATTTTGTGGGAGCCGAAAATGAGGTTATTGAGCCTCGGCAGTTGTTCCTCAGCGATTCTCAAAGCAGCGAGTTTTGGAGTTCCCTTACTTCGATGGAAATTAAGTTTCCCACACCTTGAAGGCTTGTGGGAAGGCGCGGTAAAATCCGCGAAATAACATTTTGAAATCGTTGTTGAAAAGTCGTTACTCACATTTCATGAGCTGCGCACACTTTCCCATTTCAGAGAACCCAGATGACATCGACGTTTTGACGCCTGCTTACTTTCTCATTTGGTCTACATTTACCTCAATGGACGAACCTGACGTCTGACATGTGTGCCAAATGCAGCAAATATTCCGGCGCAAATGGAGCACCATCAACTTTTCGTTGCTGCAAGAGCGAAGCAAATGGCAAAGGGCAACGAGGAAGTTAACTGTCCTGCCCCTTGAAACCACTTCACTTCGAAGTATGGCTCTTCCAACGGGGGGAGCATGTCAGGAGCAATCACTTAATTGAAGTAAAATCACTGATTGTTTGTTATTTGGTCAGCATCACTGACAACAAGAATGTAAACAAAGGATTCCTGAATTATCTATTTTGTATGCGTGCACGTATGGATAAGATGAGATAAGCGCATTCAGTCGCTGATCTCCGCTCATCTTGCATTCGCTCGTTATCGTTTTCGGAACTCAGTCGCATCGCTGCAGAAATAAACACTTACATAAAAACAAAAACTCTCAGCTTTTTATTCAGCACTGTTCCGGCATCGCATACGTTTTGTTAAAAATTCGCTTTAAAAGGTGTCATAAATTAATGCCACCTTGAAACACTCGTTAATGGCCGTTTTGGGTGCTAGATTCCCAAAATGGAAGACACTATCCGCCAGATCATGGCAAAGGAAGTGTACAACACACATCCGCTAAGGAACATCATGAAAACTAGTAATGACTTAATGTAGTTTGAAAATGCCATTAGGACTGGAAATCTCGCACAAATATCAGATCTAACACTAGTAGCGGGACACATCAAGCGAACGCAGGCAGCAATCATCAACGTCGTGACCGAACTAAAAAGGCGTATAGTTGACCCTGCATTAGTCCCCGTAAGTAAATTAAGAACGGCGCTGGTAAATATACTGTGTGGAGTTGAATAACTAACAAATTGCAGCGACAATTATACATGGTGGCCTGCCGGCTACCAGATACGGCGGCTACCCTTTGCGAGTACAAGGAACATTATATGTCAAAATGCTCACAATTTTTAGGATTGACTGCCCCTCAGCGGTATAAAGAAGCGAAAAGGTTTCATCTTTGTTTAAATTACCCACGAAAGGGACACAGCTTACAGCAATGCAGCTTACACGAACTGCCACCAGAAGCATCATATTCTTCTTCATATGGAATCGAATCCCATTGCACCCTCTCCGCAGCCTGGACCTTAAATGCCACCACATATCTCGTCTTTAGTTTCTTCAGCCTTGTCCAAAACAGCACCTGTAGCCTTGTCTTCAAGTAATGCTTGCTACCTGTCAAAAACAGCTCTGACGTATTCGTACCATGCCGGGCAATACTCGATTCGGTCTCTCAAATTAACTTCGTCACCTCTCGTTTCGGCCATCAACTTCAACTTAAAAGCCATCGCTCAAGCATTTCCATATCCTCGCTAGCATCGAATAAATCGGATTATATTTTTGCACAATCCAGTAACGCAAATTACAGCGCGTCGGTCGCAACTGCTGTTTCCCAGTTAATTACCGATTATCCGATTGGAAAATACCGGAAAATCTCGAGTTCGCCGACTATCTCTTTTACAAAAGTCGGCGCATCGACTTGCTTATTGGAGCAACGTTATTTTTCGAGCTGCTTTGTATTGGACAAATTCGTTTAAGAAACCATTTACCCGTCCTTCAGAAAACCAGACTAGGCTGGATCATCTCAGGGTATCTAAAGGTAGGAGCGTCTACGCGCTCATCTTTAGTTTCTTCAGTCCAGGAACCCAGCCGGACTCAGAGTCGATATCGAAGGAGGAAGCTCTTTGCGAGCAGCTATTTCAACAGCAGTACACTCGGGTGGAATCTGGCCAATATTCGGTTCTGCTTTCTGCCGAAACTAGTTACAACTAGTTCTTGGAAATTCGTGCGCTCCTTCGGTTTCAGACACTCGAAGCTAAATTAGCTAGAAATTTAGATCTGAAGTCGCAGTACACAGCCTTTATAAGGAATTACGTCAACCTTGGCCACATGTCTCTAGCACCTAAAAACGCGGCAGCGCATCAACATTATTTGCCTCATTATTGCGTGAAAAAATTGGAAAGCACAACTACGAAGCTGCTTGTTGTTGATTGATTTGTTGTACGCAGGTCGCCCCATTCAACCAAAAAGGTTCAAGGATCAGTCGATCACGAGGAGTCAAACTATCAAGATCAGTCAAAATTCCAAAGTTAACAGTCAGTCAACCGAGTGAACTACAAGGGAGCCACAAGGCGAGCAAGATCGCCACGTCGAAAGGTTCGGGATTGGGACATCAGGAAAGTCCAAATCACACGGCGAAGTCAAAGCGTTTGGTTTCCAACTCGGTTTGTCACGACCACACCCTGGCGAATCGCCAGCCGGGTCTGTCAGAGTCAAGCGAAAGAGGTCTGCCACAAGGAACCGTGAGCTCGGCGAGGGAAGTTGTCTAAGACCCAGCGTACCTTGCCCGAGCAAGCAGGACCTGGCGTGAAGAACGAGCGGTGGATCGATTTGTGGTTTCAAGAGGCGTTGTCCTGGAGAGCCCTGCGATTACTGGCGACGTTCCCGAACAGCTGAGGCATTCAAGAGGCGTTGTCCTGGAGGAGCCCAGCTGTTCGGCAAGTCCCGGAACGGCGGTTGCCCAAGGACACGAAAGACAGGAAACAGCGCAGAGGACATCGGCAGCGACGCCAGCAGACATCACCGGCAGCCACGTCACCATCGCCGCGCGGAGCTCATAAAGTAAAGTGAACTGCTAGGCAGCTTTCTGGCGTTAGCCTTGACTGTCAGCGCGATCTGAGCAACAACCTAGCGGGACCGTCCGGGACAGAGCAAGGGACAGGTATTGCCTCGAGAGGCGATTCTCTGGAGAGCAAGGCTGGTTAATCCTAGTCTGAGAACGGTGACGCTTCTTTAAGCCCGCAAGGCCGAACTCTCTGCGAGTCTAAGGCGCGACAATCGACCCCGAGGCAGCGCGTCGGCAAGCGATCAGAGGCGGCCACTACGAACATCTCGAGACACAGGAGCCAGCAGTCGTCAAGTCAGCGCGTCGATAGGCCAGGACGAGGAACATCATCAGCCAGTAGAACCAGAGCGTGGAGGTACCGAGGCCAGCCCAGTCACACACTCGCTGTATTAATAAATCGAGAATAAAACCCACTGTTACCATTCGAACCCTGTGTTTCCCACTGATCTACGGGGCAGTCACGTCATATAAATTTGGTGGGACGAACATACAATCTTAGGAGCTAGCAGCACGAATCTCTTAGCGAGCAGACCAACAAATCTGCTTCGAATTACGTATCTCCATCAGTTTCTTCAATACATCTTATGGCGCTATAGGCCCGAAGACGAAATTCAATTATACTCGCTTGACACCAAACGTATGGCACTAAGCCTGCTGCCTTTTTTGGCAATTCGTACCATGCAGCAGCTATCCTATGATGATGAAGCGGAGTTTCCAATTGCAGCCAAGATCATACGCACAAACTTATACGTTGATGATTTAATCTCAGGAGGAGACAGTTATGAAGAGGTTGTTGAAATTCGTCAACAAGTTAAGGAACTCTTGGACAGGGGACATTTTCCGATTCCCAAATGGTGCTCCAACGAGCCTGCGGCGCTAAATGGAATAAAAGCGCGGCGGATGATACAAAGGCGTTGGGTTTGGCTTGGGATACTCTATCGGATAATTTGCTCCTCAGCTTCTTAAGCGGGTGGACAGGTTAGCCCGCAACCAAGCACTGCATTCTGTCGACCATCGCTAGATTAATGGCCCCGATCATCACCAAGCTAAAGATTTTTATGCAGGTCCTATGGAAGGATAAGCTTGACTGGGAAGAGTCCTTACCGCAGTCACTACACCCGCCTTTGTTGGAGCACATGTCACAGATCGCAAAAGTAGCTTACTGGAAGTTTCCACGGATTATTTTGCAGCATTACTCATTCTGCGAAGTACAAGGATTTTGTGACGCAAGCTTGGCCGCTTACGGCGCTCAAGAGTTACGCCCTTGAAGACCCTCACCATTCCGAAGCTAAAGTTATCCGCAGCCCTTTTATTGTCCAAGATCATCTCTGAATTTTCCTTCAGCGTGCACGCTTCATTGTTGGTCAGATTCTAAAATCGTTTTGGCATGGATTCGTCAACCTCCGTCAGACTTTAACATATTTGTCTCAAGCAGGACTTCACAGATACAAGAGAGAACTGAAGGAATGAACTGGAGGCTCTGATAGCGCACCTTCAGTCGAGCGTCCCTGACCCTGAGCGTCGACGCAGCGCATAGGTGCTGTCACAGGAAATGGATATTTCGTATAGTTGCAAAGAGTTGCTGAGAGTTTTCGGGTACATATATCGGTTCCATCTAACGCGCAGCAAAGATCGGGTTAGGCATAACCTCTTACAGTCGAGGAAATTAAAGGCGGTACTCATCTGCTCATTAAAGGGATTCAGCGTGTGCACTTTGCCGAGAAGCATATGGCCCTAACTTCGAAGATGTAGCTGTCGCCAAAGAGCAGACTTCTTTCTTTGAACCCATTTCTGGATGAAGGCGTACGCCTTCAAAGTTCTCAGCTGGATTTCGATGCCAAGCACCCAATGATTCTCCCAAAGTTTCATCGCGTAACCTCAGCCATTATTAATCATTTCCATCGCAAGTTCGATCATGCGGGAGCGCAGAGCTTGTTGGCCGCTACGGCAGAGGTTCTGGCCTATTGGAGGACGAAAAATGGTTTCTGCTGTCATCAGCAAGTGCATTCAATGCTTCAGATTAAAGCTCAAACTAGTAGAGCACATCATGGTGCTGCTCTTAGAGGATCGTGTTCAGCCGAAACGCCCATTTGTAATCGCTGAAGTTGATTTTTGTTAACCCATTCAATTCATTGCCGGAGGTCAGGAACAGGCCTCCTATGAAATGCTACATAGCCATTTTCCTTTGTTTCGTCATTAAGGCTACACACTTGGAAGAAGTCGAGGATCTTTCAACTCAATCTTTTATTGCAGCGCTAATAAGATTTATAAGCCTGAGGGGGAAAGACTCAAACGATCTGGTCGGACAACGCAACCAATTTTGTGGGAGCCGAAAATGAGGTTATTGAGCCTCGGCAGTTGTTCCTCAGCGATTCTCAAAGCAGCGAGTTTTGGAGTTCCCTTACTTCGATGGAAATTAAGTTTCCCACACTTTGAAGGCTTGTGGGAAGGCGCGGTAAAATCCGCGAAATAACATTTTGAAATCGTTGTTGAAAAGTCGTTACTAACATTTCATGAGCTGCGCACCTTAGTTTGTGAATTTTCTGCAATGTTAATGTTTACGGACTTATTAAGTCGATTTAATGTTTGCGACTCGAACTTTAAAGGTCGGATTCTTCTAAGTCAATCTTCATTAAATATAAATCGTAGTCCTACACTGCCTAATGTTTCTTTACACGTTCCAGATCTCTCGACCAACCTCTCTCTTCCCAGCCCCACTGCAGGCTATGTGTCGTGCGACGAGGATGATCCCAATGGGATCGAGTCATCAACGAATGACCCCACGGGGCAATCGCTGCCAGATTCAGGGACTGTAGTTTCGCTTGAGTCATTAAGGCCTACTAACCGTTCACCGGCTGTTGCCACTTCCGGGGCTCTCCCGCACCTTGTACTTCCTATAGCTAATACCCTCGCACCTCCTCCTGTCCCACTTACTAGCATGATCCCTCGGAAAAACACGCATAGCCCTGCTCTCTCTTCTCCGGTACCACTCACTGTCATGGTACCTAGGAAATCTATTTTTGTGTCTAGGTTGAATGCAGCAATAACAGTAAATGACGTTATGCATCATATTGTCACAAACCTCTCCCTTCCCAATCAAAATGGTATTGACATCACCAAATTTAATTTTAAACAGAAAAGAGATTACTCCTCATTTAAAATACTTGTTCCGGACGGGCTGTTCTCTAAACTTCTTTGCCCCAATTTTTGGCCTGCTGATATAATTGTCCACGAGTATATAAAAAAAAATAGCTCCCTTTCCATGACTTCTTTGTCGGCGCCCAGCTCTGATATAAATTCAAAAAACTAAATTTCCTAATTCACTATCAGAATGTTCGGGGGCGTTTTTTAGTAAACTCTCTACGCTTTATATAAATAGTTCAGTTTTTGAGGCCAATGTTATTGTACTCACTGAGACCTGGCTTAACCCATCCGTACACGATAGTGAGATTTTGTCTAATAACTTTTTTGTTTATCGGAAGGATCGTCAGACCCGTCGAGGAGGAGGCGTTCTTATTGGAGTCAAATCCAATTTAACTTCTGAGCTTGTTGATATTTCTGAATCATCAGGTATTGAATTTATTTCCGTAAAATTATCTTTCCCAAAAAGAAACATTTTTTTAACCTGCTCGTATATATCTCCCGGCTCTGAATTTAACGTGTATCTACTGCACCTGTCCGCCATACATTCTATCTCCTTGTTGCTTACTGAAACTGACCAACTTATTGTGCTTGGTGACTTTAATCTTCCCAATATCTCTTGGTTGGAGAGTAAGGACTCATTGGCAATGATTCCTAGGATGCAAAATGATTTTATTGATGGTCTTGTTGAACTATCTTTGCAGCAAGTTAACAGGATTCCCAATCATATTGGTCGTCTTCTTGACTTAATCTTTGTTTTTGATAGTAGCGATGCTGAAGTCAGTCGTATTTCGCCACTATCTTTACCTGAAGATTGTTATCATCCTACCCTTCAGCTCTGTATTAATGGATTTTTTAATAATCCTCTGACTGCAATAAATGTACAGCCTAGTTTGTGTTTTAAGAGGACTGATTACGGCAGACTAGTGGAATCTTTATCGACAGTAAGCTGGTCCTTTCTAGTTGACCTTCCTGTTGATGATGCAGTTAGGCACTTTTATGAGATCCTTTACCGTCTATTTGAAGAACATGTCCCTCTTTCCTCCATGAAGAATTCTTACAGCTCTCCATGGTTTACCCGTCAACTATCTTATCTGAAGAATAAAAAAACAAGACTATTTAAACGCTTCAAAATATCCGGCTTACAGACAGACTTCACAAAATATAGCTCAGCTAAGGTGGAATTTGTCCAGTACAATACTGATTGTTACAAAAATTACCTGTCTCGTTGTAAGCGGGATTTCAAAAGCAATCCTAAGCTTTTCTTTTCTTTCGTCAATTCTAAACGAAAATCTAGCTGCTTCCCTCCCTCTCTCGTTCTCAATAATAAGGTAGCATCTGATGATAATGATATTTGCAACTTATTCGCAGACTTTTTTCAATCCACTTATACGAAATGCAATAATGTCATTATCAAAGATTATCCATACCCGCTACCTCATTTGAAGTCTATCTTCAAACCAGTGATTGATGTATCTGATGTTCTTCAGAGTCTTAATACTCTCAAGCTCTCATTTTTACCGGGTCCTGATAGAATACCAAGTTGTATACTTAGGAATTGTTCATCTTATCTTGCTCTTCCCTTAACATTGATATTTAATCTGTCCCTAAGTCAATGTAGATTTCCATCCGTATGGAAGGAATCCTTTATTATCCCATTGTTTAAAAAAGGGAACAAGTCTGATATCTCAAACTATCGCGGTATTGCTACACTCAGTTCTATTCCTAAACTTTTTGAAAAAATTATTACCTGTCAGTTGCAGCATCATTGCAGGTCTATTATTTCACCTTGTCAGCATGGCTTCACTAGATGTCGCTCTACTTCTACAAACCTACTTGAATTTACGTCTTTAATCACTAGAGGTTTTCTGACACATCATCAAACTGATGTGATTTATACCGATTTCTCTAAAGCTATTGATTCAGTGAACCATAGGATTCTTATTTATAAATTGTCCCTTTTAGGTTTTCCGCCCAACCTACTAGAGTGGATACTTTCCTACCTTTCTAATAAAACTCAAATGGTCTGTTTTAATAATAAAATTTTCAAAATAATTAATGTTACTTCTGGAGTGCCACAGGGTAGCCACCTGGGACCTTTACTTTTTGGCTTAATGATTAATGATCTACCTTATGTTATAAAATCGTCAACTGTTTTAATGTATGCAGATGATGTCAAGCCATGTTTGTCCATGTGTTTACCTAATTCATATAATGACCTTCAATTAGATCTTGATTGTTTGTATACGTGGTGCATGATTAACAAGTTGAATTCGAACTATTCTAAATGTAACTTTATGACCTTTTATCGTAGTAGTCCATCTCTGTATTCTTATTGTATCGGTAATAACGCCCTTGAACGTATTTTATCTGTTCAGGATCTTGGCGTTCTATTTGATCATAAACTTAGTTTTAAAGACCATATATCTACTATAACTAACAAAGCCAGAAGTCTCCTGGCGTTTATGAAGCGCTGGTCAATGGAGTTTGATGATCCATACACAACAAAGCTTTTGTATGTTTCTCTTGTTCGTCCCTCAATGGAATAGTGCTCGTGTATATGGTCACCTCAAATTAGCTGTTACCAAAATATGTTAGAGTCCGTTCAAAAACAATTCCTTTTATTTGCTTTGAGAGGTTTAAGCTGGGACACAGGAAGTCGATTGGCCTCTTATCATGCGAGGTTGCGCCTGCTGGACTTACCAACCCTGAACCATCGTAGAAAGTGTCATGGAGTTATGGTTTTGCATAAATTAATTAATGGTGATGTTGACTCTCCCTTCCTTCTTAGTTCCCTCAACTGGAATGTACCCTGTAGAACAGTTTGTCGTTTTCGTCCGTTGTCCCTGCCAATTTGTAGATCCAATTATGCCCTTCATGATCCTTTTCGGGTTCTTTGTGACGACTATAATGCACTGTGTCACGTCTTACTGTTTGATAGCCCTAATGCAACTAATTATGATAAACTTATGTATTTTCTATCTTCCAATAATTTGTAAATTTCTATGTTACTAGCCATTCTATGTGAGCATGTATTTTAAACTGTCTATTTTTATGTCGTCTAACGTCGTCAACGTCGTGACCGAACTAAAAAGGCGTATAGTTGACCCTGCATTAGTCCCCGTAAGTAAATTAAGAACGGCGCTGGTAAATATACTGTGTGGAGTTGAATAACTAACAAATTGCAGCGACAATTATACATGGTGGCCTGCCGGCTACCAGATACGGCGGCTACCCTTTGCGAGTACAAGGAACATTATATGTCAAAATGCTCACAATTTTTAGGATTGACTGCCCCTCAGCGGTATAAAGAAGCGAAAAGGTTTCATCTTTGTTTAAATTACCCACGAAAGGGACACAGCTTACAGCAATGCAGCTTACACGAACTGCCACCAGAAGCATCATATTCTTCTTCATATGGAATCGAATCCCATTGCACCCTCTCCGCAGCCTGGACCTTAAATGCCACCACATATCTCGTCTTTAGTTTCTTCAGCCTTGTCCAAAACAGCACCTGTAGCCTTGTCTTCAAGTAATGCTTGCTACCTGTCAAAAACAGCTCTGACGTATTCGTACCATGCCGGGCAATACTCGATTCGGTCTCTCAAATTAACTTCGTCACCTCTCGTTTCGGCCATCAACTTCAACTTAAAAGCCATCGCTCAAGCATTTCCATATCCTCGCTAGCATCGAATAAATCGGATTATATTTTTGCACAATCCAGTAACGCAAATTACAGCGCGTCGGTCGCCACTGCTGTTTCCCAGTTAATTACCGATTATCCGATTGGAAAATACCGGAAAATCTCGAGTTCGCCGACTATCTCTTTTACAAAAGTCGGCGCATCGACTTGCTTATTGGAGCAACGTTATTTTTCGAGCTGCTTTGTATTGGACAAATTCGTTTAAGAAACCATTTACCCGTCCTTCAGAAAACCAGACTAGGCTGGATCATCTCAGGGTGTCTAAAGGTAGGAGCGTCTACGCGCTCATCTTTAGTTTCTTCAGTCCAGGAACCCAGCCGGACTCAGAGTCGATATCGAAGGAGGAAGCTCTTTGCGAGCAGCTATTTCAACAACAGTACACTCGGCTGGAATCTGGCCAATATTCGGTTCTGCTTTCTGCCGAAACTAGTTACAACTAGTTCTTGGAAATTCGTGCGCTCCTTCGGTTTCAGACACTCGAAGCTAAATTAGCTAGAAATTTAGATCTGAAGTCGCAGTACACAGCCTTTATAAGGAATTACGTCAACCTTGGCCACATGTCTCTAGCACCTAAAAACGCGGCAGCGCATCAACATTATTTGCCTCATTATTGCGTGAAAAAATTGGAAAGCACAACTACGAAGCTGCTTGTTGTTGATTGATTTGTTGTACGCAGGTCGCCCCATTCAACCAAAAAGGTTCAAGGATCAGTCGATCACGAGGAGTCAAACTATCAAGATCAGTCAAAATTCCAAAGTTAACAGTCAGTCAACCGAGTGAACTACAAGGGAGAGACAAGGCGAGCAAGATCGCCACGTCGAAAGGTTCGAGATTGGGACATCAGGAAAGTCCAAATCACACGGCGAAGTCAAGGCGTTTGGTTTCCAACTCGGTTTGTCACGACCACACCCTGGCGAATCGCCAGCCGGGTCTGTCAGAGTCAAGCGAAAGAGGTCTGCCACAAGGAACCGTGAGCTCGGCGAGGGAAGTTGTCTAAGACCCAGCGTACCTTGCCCGATCAAGCAGGACCTGGCGTGAAGAACGAGCGGTGGATCGATTTGTGGTTTCAAGAGTCGTTGTCCTGGAGAGCCCTGCGATTACTGGCGACGTTCCCGAACAGCTGAGGCATTCAAGAGGCGTTGTCCTGGAGGAGCCCAGCTGTTCGGCAAGTCCCGGAACGGCGGTTGCCCAAGGACACGAAAGACAGGAAACAGCGCAGAGGACATCGGCAGCGACGCCAGCAGACATCACCGGCAGCCACGTCACCATCGCCGCGCGGAGCTCATAAAGCAAAGTGAACTGCTAGGCAGCTTTCTGGCGTTAGCCTTGACTGTCAGCGACGATCTGAGCAACAACCTAGCGGGACCGTCCGGGACAGAGCAAGGGACAGGTATTGCCTCGAAAGGCGATTCTCTGGAGAGCAAGGCTGGTTTATCCTAGTCTAAGCCCGCAAGGCCGAACTCTCTGCGAGTCTAAGGCGCGACAATCGACCCCGAGGCAGCGCGTCGGCAAGCGATCAGAGGCGGCCACTACGAACATCTCGAGACACAGGAGCCAGCAGTCGTCAAGTCAACGCGTCGATAGGCCAGGACGAGGAACATCATCAGCCAGTAGAACCAGGACGAGGAGGTACGGAGGCCAGCCCAGTCACACACTCGCTGTATTAATAAATCGAGAATAAAACCCACTGTTACCATTTGAACCCTGTGTTTTCTTACTGATCTACGGGGCAGTCACGTCATATAAATTTGGTGGGACGAACGTACAATCTTAGGAGCTAGCAGCACGAATCTCGTAGCGAGCAGACCAACAAATCAGCTTCGAATTACGTATCTCCACCAGTTTCTTCCATACATCTTATGGCGCTATAGGCCCGAAGACGAACTTCAAGTATACTCGCTTGACACCAAATGTACGGCACTAAGCCTGCTGCCTTTTCTGGTAATTCGTACAATGCAGCAGCTATCCTGTGATGATGAAGCGGAGTTTCCAATTGCAGCCAAGATCATACGCACAAACTTATACGTTGATGATTTAATCTCAGGAGGAGACAGTTATGAAGAGGTTGTTGAAATTCGTCAACAAGTTAAGGAACTCTTGGACAGGGGACATTTTCCGATTCCCAAATGGTGCTCCAACGAGCCTGCGGCGCTAAATGGAATAAAAGCGCGGCGGATGATACAAAGGCGTTGGGTTTGGCTTGGGATACTCTATCGGATAATTTGCTCCTCAGCTTCTTAAGCGGGTGGACAGGTTAGCCCGCAACCAAGCGCTGCATTCTGTCGACCATCGCTAGATTAATGGCCCCGATCATTACCAAGCTAAAGATTTTTATGCAGGTCCTATGGAAGGATAAGCTTGACTGGGAAGAGTCCTTACCGCAGTCACTACACCCGCCTTTGTTGGCGCACATGTCACAGATCGCAAAAGTAGCTTACTGGAAGTTTCCACGGATTATTTTGCAGCATTACTCATTCTGCGAAGTACAAGGATTTTGTGACGCAAGCTTGGCCGCTTACGGGGCTCAAGAGTTACGCCCTTGAAGACCCTCACCATTCCGAAGCTAAAGTTATCCGCAGCCCTTTTATTGTCCAAGCTCATCTCTGAATTTTCCTTCAGCGTGCACGCTTCATTGTTGGTCAGATTCTAAAATCGTTTTGGCATGGATTCGTCAACCTCCGTCAGACTTTAACATATTTGTCTCAAGCAGGACTTCACAGATACAAGAGAGAACTAAAGGAATGAACTGGAGGCTCTGATAGCGCACCTTCAGTCGAGCGTCCCTGACCCTGAGCGTCGACGCAGCGCATTGGTGCTGTCACAGGAAATGGATATTTCGTATAGTTGCAAAGAGTTGCTGAGAGTTTTCGGGTACATATATCGGTTCCATCTAACGCGCAGCAAAGATCGGGTTAGGCATAACCTCTTACAGTCGAGGAAATTAAAGGCGGTACTCATCTGCTCATTAAAGGGATTCAGCGTGTGCACTTTTCCGCGAAGCATATGGCCCTAACTTCGAAGATGCAGCTGTCGCCAAAGAGCAGACTTCTTTCTTTGAACCCATTTCTGGATGAAGGCGTACGCCTTCAAAGTTCTCAGCTGGATTTCGATGCCAAGCACCCAATGATTCTCCCAAAGTTTCATCGCGTAACCTCAGCCATTATTAATCATTTCCATCGCAAGTTCGATCATGCGGGAGCGCAGAGCTTGTTGGCCGCTACGGCAGAGGTTCTGGCCTATTGGAGGACGAAAAATGGTTTCTGCTGTCATCAGCAAGTGCATTCAATGCTTCAGATTAAAGCTCAAACTAGTAGAGCACATCATGGTGCTGCTCTTAGAGGATCGTGTTCAGCCGAAACGCCCATTTGTAATCGCTGAAGTTGATTTTTGTTAACCCATTCAATTCATTGTCGGAGGTCAGGAACAGGCCTCCTATGAAATGCTACATAGCCATTTTCCTTTGTTTCGTCATTAAGGCTACACACTTGGAAGAAGTCGAGGATCTTTCAACTCAATCTTTTATTGCAGCGCTAATAAGATTTATAAGCCTGAGGGGGAAAGACTCAAACGATCTGGTCGGACAACGCAACCAATTTTGTGGGAGCCGAAAATGAGGTTATTGAGCCTCGGCAGTTGTTCCTCAGCGATTCTCAAAGCAGCGAGTTTTGGAGTTCCCTTACTTCGATGGAAATTAAGTTTCCCACACTTTGAAGGCTTGTGGGAAGGCGCGGTAAAATCCGCGAAATAACATTTTGAAATCGTTGTTGAAAAGTCGTTACTAACATTTCATGAGCTGCGCACCTTAGTTTGTGAATTTTCTGCAATGTTAATGTTTACGGACTTATTAAGTCGATTTAATGTTTGCGACTCGAACTTTAAAGGTCGGATTCTTCTAAGTCAATCTTCATTAAATATAAATCGTAGTCCTACACTGCCTAATGTTTCTTTACACGTTCCAGATCTCTCGACCAACCTCTCTCTTCCCAGCCCCACTGCAGGCTATGTGTCGTGCGACGAGGATGATCCCAATGGGATCGAGTAATCAACGAATGACCCCACGGGGCAATCGCTGCCAGATTCAGGGACTGTAGTTTCGCTTGAGTCATTAAGGCCTACTAACCGTTCACCGGCTGTTGCCACTTCCGGGGCTCTCCCACACCTTGTACTTCCTATAGCTAATACCCTCGCACCTCCTCCTGTCCCACTTACTAGCATGATCCCTAGGAAAAGCACGCATAGCCCTGCTCTCTCTTCTCCGGTACCACTCACTGTCATGGTACCTAGGAAATCTATTTTTGTGTCTAGGTTGAATGCAGCAATAACAGTAAATGACGTTATGCATCATATTGTCACAAACCTCTCCCTTCCCAATCAAAATGGTATTGACATCACCAAATTTAATTTTAAACAGAAAAGAGATTACTCCTCATTTAAAATACTTGTTCCGGACGGGCTGTTCTCTAAACTTCTTTGCCCCAATTTTTGGCCTGCTGATATAATTGTCCACGAGTATATAAAAAAAAATAGCTCCCTTTCCATGACTTCTTTGTTCGGGGGCTTCTTAGTAAACTCTCTACGCTTTATATAAATAGTTCAGTTTTTGAGGCCAATGTTATTGTACTCACTGAGACCTGGCTTAACCCATCCGTACACGATAGTGAGATTTTGTCTAATAACTTTTTTGTTTATCGGAAGGATCGTCAGACCCGTCGAGGAGGAGGCGTTCTTATTGGAGTCAAATCCAATTTAACTTCTGAGCTTGTTGATATTTCTGAATCATCAGGTATTGAATTTATTTCCGTAAAATTATCTTTCCCAAAAAGAAACATTTTTTTAACCTTTTAACCCATATATACGAATCTCCCGGCTCTG
The DNA here is from genome assembly GCF_043229965.1 of Drosophila suzukii. Classification (NCBI taxonomy): domain Eukaryota; kingdom Metazoa; phylum Arthropoda; class Insecta; order Diptera; family Drosophilidae; genus Drosophila; species Drosophila suzukii. Next base: position 3,793,117 of record NW_027255896.1, on the reverse strand, counting down.
AATTTAACGTGTATCTACTGCACCTGTCCGCCATACATTCTATCTCCTTGTTGCTTACTGAAACTGACCAACTTATTGTGCTTGGTGACTTTAATCTTCCCAATATCTCTTGGTTGGAGAGTAAGGACTCATTGGCAATGATTCCTAGGATGCAAAATGATTTTATTGATGGTCTTGTTGAACTATCTTTGCAGCAAGTTAACAGGATTCCCAATCATATTGGTCGTCTTCTTGACTTAATCTTTGTTTTTGATAGTAGCGATGCTGAAGTCAGTCGTATTTCGCCACTATCTTTACCTGAAGATTGTTATCATCCTACCCTTCAGCTCTGTATTAATGGATTTTTTAATAATCCTCTGACTGCAATAAATGTACAGCCTAGTTTGTGTTTTAAGAGGACTGATTACGGCAGACTAGTGGAATCTTTATCGACAGTAAGCTGGTCCTTTCTAGTTGACCTTCCTGTTGATGATGCAGTTAGGCACTTTTATGAGATCCTTTACCGTCTATTTGAAGAACATGTCCCTCTTTCCTCCATGAAGAATTCTTACAGCTCTCCATGGTTTACCCGTCAACTTTCTTATCTGAAGAATAAAAAAACAAGACTATTTAAACGCTTCAAAATATCCGGCTTACAGACAGACTTCACCAAATATAGCTCAGCTAAGGTGGAATTTGTCCAGTACAATACTGATTGTTACAAAAATTACCTGTCTCGTTGTAAGCGGGATTTCAAAAGCAATCCTAAGCTTTTCTTTTCTTTCGTCAATTCTAAACGAAAATCTAGCTGCTTCCCTCCCTCTCTCGTTCTCAATAATAAGGTAGCATCTGATGATAATGATATTTGCAACTTATTCGCAGACTTTTTTCAATCCACTTATACGAAATGCAATAATGTCATTATCAAAGATTATCCATACCCGCTACCTCATTTGAAGTCTATCTTCAAACCAGTGATTGATGTATCTGATGTTCTTCAGAGTCTTAATACTCTCAAGCTCTCATTTTTACCGGGTCCTGATAGAATACCAAGTTGTATACTTAGGAATTGTTCATCTTATCTTGCTCTTCCCTTAACATTGATATTTAATCTGTCCCTAAGTCAATGTAGATTTCCATCCGAATGGAAGGAATCCTTTATTATCCCATTGTTTAAAAAAGGGAACAAGTCTGATATCTCAAACTATCGCGGTATTGCTACACTCAGTTCTATTCCTAAACTTTTTGAAAAAATTATTACCTGTCAGTTGCAGCATCATTGCAGGTCTATTATTTCACCTTGTCAGCATGGCTTCACTAGATGTCGCTCTACTTCTACAAACCTACTTGAATTTACGTCTTTAATCACTAGAGGTTTTCTGACACATCATCAAACTGATGTGATTTATACCGATTTCTCTAAAGCTATTGATTCAGTGAACCATAGGATTCTTATTTATAAATTGTCCCTTTTAGGTTTTCCGCCCAACCTACTAGAGTGGATACTTTCCTACCTTTCTAATAAAACTCAAATGGTCTGTTTTAATAATAAAATTTTCAAAATAATTAATGTTACTTCTGGAGTGCCACAGGGTAGCCACCTGGGACCTTTACTTTTTGGCTTAATGATTAATGGATCTACCTTATGTTATAAAATCGTCAACTGTTTTAATGTATGCAGATGATGTCAAGCCATGTTTGTCCATGTGTTTACCTAATTCATATAATGACCTTTAATTAGATCTTGATTGTTTGTATACGTGGTGCATGATTAACAAGTTGAATTTGAACTATTCTAAATGTAACTTTATGACCTTTTATCGTAGTAGTCCATCTCTGTATTCTTATTGTATCGGTAATAACGCCCTTGAACGTATTTTATCTGTTCAGGATCTTGGCGTTCTATTTGATCATAAACTTAGTTTTAAAGACCATATATCTACTATAACTAACAAAGCCAGAAGTCTCCTGGCGTTTATGAAGCGCTGGTCAAGGGAGTTTGATGATCCATACACAACAAAGCTTTTGTATGTTTCTCTTGTTCGTCCCTCAATGGAATAGTGCTCGTGTATATGGTCACCTCAAATTAGCTGTTACCAAAATATGTTAGAGTCCGTTCAAAAACAATTCCTTTTATTTGCTTTGAGAGGTTTAAGCTGGGACACAGGAAGTCGATTGGCCTCTTATCATGCGAGGTTGCGCCTGCTGGACTTACCAACCCTGAACCATCGTAGAAAGTGTCATGGAGTTATGTTTTTGCATAAATTAATTAATGGTGATGTTGACTCTCCCTTCCTTCTTAGTTCCCTCAACTGGAATGTACCCTGTAGAACAGTTTGTCGTTTTCGTCCGTTGTCCCTGCCAATTTGTAGATCCAATTATGCCCTTCATGATCCTTTTCGGGTTCTTTGTGACGACTATAATGCACTGTGTCACGTCTTACTGTTTGATAGCCCTAATGCAACTAATTATGATAAACTTATGTATTTTCTATCTTCCAATAATTTGTAAATTTCTATGTTACTAGCCATTCTATGTGAGCATGTATTTTAAACTGTCTATTTTTATGTCGTCTAACGTCGTCAACGTCGTGACCGAACTAAAAAGGCGTATAGTTGACCCTGCATTAGTCCCCGTAAGTAAATTAAGAACGGCGCTGGTAAATATACTGTGTGGAGTTGAATAACTAACAAATTGCAGCGACAATTATACATGGTGGCCTGCCGGCTACCAGATACGGCGGCTACCCTTTGCGAGTACAAGGAACATTATATGTCAAAATGCTCACAATTTTTAGGATTGACTGCCCCTCAGCGGTATAAAGAAGCGAAAAGGTTTCATCTTTGTTTAAATTACCCACGAAAGGGACACAGCTTACAGCAATGCAGCTTACACGAACTGCCACCAGAAGCATCATATTCTTCTTCATATGGAATCGAATCCCATTGCACCCTCTCCGCAGCCTGGACCTTAAATGCCACCACATATCTCGTCTTTAGTTTCTTCAGCCTTGTCCAAAACAGCACCTGTAGCCTTGTCTTCAAGTAATGCTTGCTACCTGTCAAAAACAGCTCTGACGTATTCGTACCATGCCGGGCAATACTCGATTCGGTCTCTCAAATTAACTTCGTCACCTCTCGTTTCGGCCATCAACTTCAACTTAAAAGCCATCGCTCAAGCATTTCCATATCCTCGCTAGCATCGAACAATTGGATTATATTTTTGCACAATCCAGTAACGCAAATTACAGCGCGTCGGTCGCAACTGCTGTTTCCCAGTTAATTACCGATTATCCGATTGGAAAATACCGGAAAATCTCGAGTTCGCCGACTATCTCTTTTACAAAAGTCGGCGCATCGACTTGCTTATTGGAGCAACGTTATTTTTCGAGCTGCTTTGTATTGGACAAATTCGTTTAAGAAACCATTTACCCGTCCTTCAGAAAACCAGACTAGGCTGGATCATCTCAGGGTGTCTAAAGGTAGGAGCGTCTACGCGCTCATCTTTAGTTTCTTCAGTCCAGGAACCCAGCCGGACTCAGAGTCGATATCGAAGGAGGAAGCTCTTTGCGAGGAGCTATTTCAACAACAGTACACTCGGCTGGAATCTGGCCAATATTCGGTTCTGCTTTCTGCCGAAACTAGTTACAACTAGTTCTTGGAAATTCGTGCGCTCCTTCGGTTTCAGACACTCGAAGCTAAATTAGCTAGAAATTTAGATCTGAAGTCGCAGTACACAGCCTTTATAAGGAATTACGTCAACCTTGGCCACATGTCTCTAGCACCTAAAAACGCGGCAGCGCATCAACATTATTTGCCTCATTATTGCGTGAAAAAATTGGAAAGCACAACTACGAAGCTGCTTGTTGTTGATTGATTTGTTGTACGCAGGTCGCCCCATTCAACCAAAAAGGTTCAAGGATCAGTCGATCACGAGGAGTCAAACTATCAAGATCAGTCAAAATTCCAAAGTTAACAGTCAGTCAACCGAGAAAACTACAAGGGAGCCACAAGGCGAGCAAGATCGCCACGTCGAAAGGTTCGGGATTGGGACATCAGGAAAGTCCAAATCACACGGCGAAGTCAAAGCGTTTGGTTTCCAACTCGGTTTGTCACGACCACACCCTGGCGAATCGCCAGCCGGGTCTGTCAGAGTCAAGCGAAAGAGGTCTGCCACAAGGAACCGTGAGCTCGGCGAGGGAAGTTGTCTAAGACCCAGCGTACCTTGCCCGAGCAAGCAGGACCTGGCGTGAAGAACGAGCGGTGGATCGATTTGTGGTTTCAAGAGTCGTTGTCCTGGAGAGCCCTGCGATTACTGGCGACGTTCCCGAACAGCTGAGGCATTCAAGAGGCGTTGTCCTGGAGGAGCCCAGCTGTTCGGCAAGTCCCGGAACGGCTGTTGCCCAAGGACACGAAAGACAGCAAACAGCGCAGAGGACATCGGCAGCGACGCCAGCAGACATCACCGGCAGCCACGTCACCATCGCCGCGCGGAGCTCATAAAGCAAAGTGAACTGCTAGGCAGCTTTCTGGCGTTAGCCTTGACTGTCAGCGCGATCTGAGCAACAACCTAGCGGGACCGTCCGGGACAGAGCAAGGGACAGGTATTGCCTCGAAAGGCGATTCTCTGGAGAGCAAGGCTGGTTTATCCTAGTCTGAGAACGGTGACGCTTCCCTAAGCCCGCAAGGCCGAACTCTCTGCGAGTCTAAGGCGCGACAATCGACCCCGAGGCAGCGCGTCGGCAAGCGATCAGAGGTGGCCACTACGAACATCTCGAGACACAGGAGCCAGCAGTCGTCAAGTCAACGCGTCGATAGGCCAGGACGAGGAACATCATCAGCCAGTAGAACCAGAGCGAGGAGGTACGGAGGCCAGCCCAGTCACACACTCGCTGTATTAATAAATCGAGAATAAACCCCACTGTTACCATTTGAACCCTGTGTTTTCTTACTGATCTACGGGGCAGTCACGTCATATAAATTTGGTGGGACGAACATACAATCTTAGGAGCTAGCAGCACGAATCTCTTAGCGAGCAGACCAACAAATCAGCTTCGAATTACGTATCTCCACCAGTTTCTTCAATACATCTTATGGCGCTATAGGCCCGAAGACGAACTTCAAGTATACTCGCTTGACACCAAATGTACGGCACTAAGCCTGCTGCCTTTTCTGGTAATTCGTACAATGCAGCAGCTATCCTGTGATGATGAAGCGGAGTTTCCAATTGCAGCCAAGATCATACGCACAAACCTATACGTTGATGATCTAATCTCAGGAGGAGACAGTTATGAAGAGGTTGTTGAAATTCGTCAACAAGTTAAGGAACTCTTGGACAGGGGACATTTTCCGATTCCCAAATGGTGCTCCAACGAGCCTGCGGTGCTAAATGGAATAAAAGCGCGGCGGATGATACAAAGGCGTTGGGTTTGGCTTGGGATACTCTATCGGATAATTTGCTCCTCAGCTTCTTAAGCGGGTGGACAGGTTAGCCCGCAACCAAGCGCTGCATTCTGTCGACCATCGCTAGATTAATGGCCCCGATCATCAGCAAGCTGTAGTAGGATAAGTGTCTTGTATATATTTAAGTATAACTCTTTGTTGTAAATGTATATTAACAAGTATTTGAATGTAACGGCTAGATGTCTAATAGTCGTTAGCATCTAAAGTATCTCCTGTACTTTACAACAGGCCAACCTGGCAACTCTAAAATGTTAAGTATCGATATTGATCGCAGCCAACTTCACGTAATCGTATGTAAAACCGACGCTATGTAAAACCAGCCAATTGCGAACAAGAAGTGAAGGAGAACAGTTCAGTTTAATAAAGTGTTTAATAAGTATAGCAGTTTATACTACTATAAACTTCAGAAGTGGTTCTGACCCATAAAATGGATCTAATTGATGTCCAAAAGTTCACGGTCGTCCAGCTCAAAAGGTGGTTGGCGGCATTAAACTTGCCGACGATCGGCAATAAGGCCGAACTGGCGGCACGACTAAATGGCGTGGACCCGCTAGTTCGTGGAACTCGCCCGGAGTCCCCACTGCCGCAGTACGCTGACAACGAGCTCCTGGCTGATCGGGCTCAGGAGTTAGAGCCGGAAGATGACTTGGGGGAGGATTTCTCTGCTGAGGATGCCAACCCTAGGTCGGAACTGATTCCTGCAGCGGCTTCAAGGCCCAAGGGAGACGAGTGGTTTGCTGTAGCCGAAGGAGTGTTGTCGCTACAACAAATACGAGCTGAAATCGAAGCTGGTAAGAAGGAGCTCCAGAACATTCTTGCACAAGTAAGAGCCGCGTCGCAAGCAGTTGGCAATGACGTCATCAACATGGCCGTAAACTGCAACCAAGCAGTGAGCAGCGAGGGAGTAAAGCGAGCAGTGCAAGGCGAAAACTTCGAGGAAGCAGTTGGCGGAAAAATACCAAGCACCGATGGAAGTGCTGATATCGATAGCGAAACCGATATCGATGTAAGAAACAGTGTTGAGCAACAACGAGTGGCAGTTGTAAACAAAGGACTAGAAGCGCCAAATATGTCACTTTCATTTGCCAAGGAAATCATCATGGATTTTGATGGATCTTCTTGTGCAAACATTTGGACCCAGCAAGTACGCAACATTGCTGAAATGTACAACCTGGATGCAGTGGGCATGAAGATGGTGATTGTGTCCAAACTGAAGGGTGTCGCTCAGCGCTGGTTGCATGCAAATGCAACGCGTATTATGGAGCAGGCAGAGAATCTTTTGGAACAGCTGATATTAGCATTCGGCGATAAGCTTTCAAAAGCAGAGGCACTACGCAAATTTGAAGATTTAAAGTGGCATCATTCCGAAAAGTTCGCGGTGTATTTTGAGGCAAAGACAATGCTAGCCAGCAGCATCAACATCGAACCGGAAGAATTGGTTGATCAGATAGTCGAGGGAATACCAGCACAGAATTTGCGTGATCAAGCACGGATCCAATGCTTCACAGATCCGATGCAAATTCTCCGTGCGTTTGCTGGTATCCGTTTGGACAAGCCAAAGGAGTTGGTGTCGAAGGAGCTGAACAGGAATAGGAGCGACAACGGAGGATTCCGCTGCGGTAATTGCAACGCCAGAGGACACATCGCTAAGGATTGTCGAAAGCCAGCAAGGGTGCCAGGATCCTGCTATGCTTGTGGCAAGTTCGGCCACTTCGTAGCCCAATGCGAAGAAAGGAAGGGAAATGCTGAAAATAAATATGTAAGGTGTATTAAAATTTATTTTGACAATCAAATTATATCTCCTATGGTTACAGCATGCATCTTAGACTCTGGCAGTCCAATTTCATTGATTAAATTATCTTTGTTGCCCAGGGAGGCCAAACTACATGAAGTTAAAGAACATTATTTTGGTATAAATAGAAGCCCATTACAAATCTATGGAAAAATTTTATGTTTTGTATTAAAAGAAAAAATAAAATGTTACTTCAATTTAACAGTTGTTGCCAATGAGTCTATGATGTATGATGTGGTTTTGGGTAGAAATTTCATGGATGCTTGCGATTTAAATTTAGATTTAAGATCTTTAAAGATGATAACTGTAGAAGATATATCAAAACATAACCCGAGTGCTACTAGTGATCTGTCGTTGCGCATTGCTGAAGTAAATCATAATATTGAGTGTTTAGATGACTATATAACCGAGAATGTTTTGGAATTGGCGACTGAAGCTGTAAAAGCGGAACATGCAGTCGTGAAAGATCATAATAAAAGAATAGGTCACAGGGCGATGATACAAAACAATGAAACAACGAGTCAAACAGTTACGAGACGAAACAGTAAAACAATGAGTCAAACAGTTACGGGACGAAATAGTGAAAATGACGGTCAAACAGTTACGAGACGAAATAGTGGAAATATCGGTCAGACAGTTATGAGACTTAACAATGAAAAAACGGAATGTACAAATGTAAACAGGCAACTGGAAATTGACAATTTTGAAACCGAAATACTTAATATCGACTGTACAAACAACGAAACGATTGAATTTAACTGGGACAAAAGCACTACTTATCAAATACAAAGTCGTTTCTTGAAAATAATTGAAAACAGTTATGTAAAAGCAACTAGACCTGAAAAGCCAATGATTAGAGCAGAAATGAAGCTATGCCTAGATAATGCAAAACCTTTCAGTTGTAGTCCTCGACGATTATCATATACAGAAAAGGATAAGCTTCAAAAATTACTAGACGAATATTTGAAAAGCGATATAATAAGACCAAGCGAATCAGAATTTGCATCTCCCATAGTATTAGTCAAGAAGAAAACAGGTGAAATTAGATTATGCATTGATTATAGGAAACTTAACAAAGCACTGCTAAAAGACAACTACCCACTGCCACACATCGATGATTTATTAGATAAATTAGTTGACAAAAAAGTATTCTCGAAGTTAGATCTTAAAAATGGATATTTTCATGTTTTTGTAAATGAAGAATCTGTCAAATATACTTCATTCGTGACTCCACTAGGACAATTTGAATTTTTAAGAATGCCAATGGGTATCAAAAACGCACCTGCTGTTTTTCAACGCTTTGTTAATAAAATTTTTGATGACATGATTAGAAACAACAAAGTAGTAGTGTACATGGATGATATAATGGTCGCCAGCAAAGATATTAATGAGCATTTGGAAACATTAGAAGAAATTTTTAAAAGGCTTACACAGAACAGATTAGAACTTAGAATGGATAAATGTGAGTTTTTAAAATCAAATATAAAGTATTTGGGATTTTTGATTTCCGAGAATGGCATCAGGGCAGACGATAAGGGCATTGAAGCCGTAAAAAATTTTCCAGTTCCCTCCAAAATACAGGCAGTACAAAGTTTTTTGGGACTTTCTTCATATTTTCGAAGGAAAGGATTTCTCTACAATAGCAAAACCTTTGTACGACCTGTTAAGGAAAGACAAACCATTTCAATTTGGTGAAGTAGAGATGAATTGTTTTCTCAGTCTAAAGGAAAAACTTATTGAGTCACCAGTACTAGCGTTATATAATTACAAAGACGATACAGAATTACATTGTGACGCCAGCGCTCTGGGATATGGTGCAGTACTGTTACAAAAGAAAGATGATGGCAAGTTACACCCTGTATTCTATTTCTCTAAGCGTACTACAGCAGATGAGGCTAAATTACATAGTTTTGAACTCGAGACTTTAGCGGTTATTTATGCTCTTCGTAGATTTAGGATATATTTGCAAGGAAAGCATGTGAGACTAGTAACCGACTGTATTGCACTTAAGTTAACACTTAATAAGGCAGAACTTAATCCGAAGATATCGAGATGGGCCTTGGAGATGGAAAACTATGATCTTGAGATATGTCACAGGGCTGGAAACAAAATGCAACATGTGGATGCTCTCAGCAGGTATAATAATATTCTAATAGTAGAAACCAACAGTTTTGAAGAAAATTTAGTCATTTGTCAAGGAAAAGATTTAAGAATTAAGAAGCTTAAAACCGTTTTAGAGAAAGCAGAACTTAAATTATTTGAAATGAGAAATGGTGTAGTGTACAGAAAAGCAAATTGCAATAGAATACTGTTTTACGTGCCAGAAGAAATGGAAAATCAGGTACTATATAAATACCATAACGAAATAGGACATGTAGGAAGAGATAAAATGATGGACATAATTTCAAAAACGTATTGGTTTCCAAGCTTGAAAGAAAAGTGTGTTGCGCATATAGAAAATTGTTTAAAATGTGTAGCGTTTTCACCAAAATCAGGTAAAGGAGAAGGTTTTTTGAACAGTATTCCCAAGGGAAGCAAACCATTCGAGTTAATACACATTGACCATTATGGTCCAGTAGACTCATCGAGAGCAAAAAAGCATATTTTTGTGGTAGTCGACGGATTTACGAAATTTGTAAGACTCTATTCAACTAAATCAACAAGTACTTGGGAGGTAATAACGGCATTAAAAGATTACTTTAGGGCATACAGTCGTCCATAATGTATAGTTTCAGACCGCGGTAGTTGTTTTACGTCTAAGGACTTCGAAGAATTCATGGAAGAGTATAATGTGAAGCATATCAAGATAGCCACAGGCTCACCACAGGCAAATGGTCAAGTCGAAAGGATTAACAGGAGCCTTGGACCAATGATAGCAAAATTAGTTGATCAAAGTAAAGGTGTATACTGGGACAATGTTATAGATAAAATAGAACATGCTCTTAATAATACGTTGCACAGAAGTATAAGACAACTTCCGAGTAAAATGCTGTTTGGAGTAGAACAAAAAGGAAAGATTGTTGATGAACTTAAGGAAAAGCTAGAGGACATAAATGAAAATACAAAATTAGATAGTTTAGCACAAATAAGAAAAAAAACTGCGACCCACCAAAAACAAGTTCAAGATTATAACGAAAAATTATATAATAAAAGACGTGTAAAGGCTAAAGGGTATAAAAGAGGAGACTATGTAATGGTGAAGAATTTTGACTCGACTGTTGGGACTGCTAGGAAACTGATTCCCAAACATAAGGGACCATATGTTATTGCAAAAGCGATGCGCAATGACAGGTTTTTATTAAAAGACGTCGAAGGGTTTCAATTAGCACGAAGTCCTTATCTAGGTGTTTGGAGTGCCCAAAATTTAAGACATTGGATAAAGAATAAAAATAAAAGTAAAAAACAAAAATAAAAATGTAAAGTATAACAAGAAAATGAAACTTATGTAACCATAACCATAACCATAACCATAGATATAATAAGCATAACTTTTAAATCAATATATCTTGATCAGGTGATCAACCAGTCAGGATGGCCGAATTGTAGTAGGATAAGTGTCTTGTATATATTTAAGTATAACTCTTTGTTGTAAATGTATATCAACAAGTATTTGAATGTAACGGCTAGCTGTTTAATAGTCGTTAGCATCTAAAGTATCTCCTGTTGTAAAGTGGCCAATCTGGCAACTCTAAAATGTTAAGTATCGATATTGATCGCAGCCAACTTCACGTAATCGTATGTAAAACCGACGCTATGTAAAACCAGCCAATTGCGAACAAGAAGTGAAGGAGAACAGTTCAGTGTAATAAAGTGTTTAATAAGTATAGCAGTTTATACTACTATAAAGCTAAAGATTTTTATGCAGGTCCTATGGAAAGATAAGCTTGACTGGGAAGAGTCCTTACCGCAGTCACTACACCCGTCTTTGTTGGAGCACATGTCACAGATCGCAAAAGTAGCTTACTGGAAGTTTCCACGGATTATTTTGCAGCATTACTCATTCTGCGAAGTACAAGGATTTTGTGACGCAAGCTTGGCCGCTTACGGCGCTCAAGAGTTACGCCCTTGAAGACCCTCACCATTCCGAAGCTAAAGTTATCCGCAGCCCTTTTATTGTCCAAGCTCATCTCTGAATTTTCCTTCAGCGTGCACGCTTCATTGTTGGTCAGATTCTAAAATCGTTTTGGCATGGATTCGTCAACCTCCGTCAGACTTTAACATATTTGTCTCAAGCAGGACTTCACAGATACAAGAGAGAACTAATGGAATGAACTGGAGGCTCTGATAGCGCACCTTCAGTCGAGCGTCCCTGACCCTGAGCGTCGACGCAGCGCATTGGTGCTGTCACAGGAAATGGATATTTCGTATAGTTGCAAAGAGTTGCTGAGAGTTTTCGGGTACATATATCGGTTCCATCTAACGCGCAGCAAAGATCGGGTTAGGCATAACCTCTTACAGTCGAGGAAATTAAAGGCGGTACTCATCTGCTCATTAACGGGATTCAGCGTGTGCACTTTTCCGAGAAGCATATGGCCCTAACTTCGAAGATGCAGCTGTCGCCAAAGAGCAGACTTCTTTCTTTGAACCCATTTCTGGATGAAGGCGTACGCCTTCAAAGTTCTCAGCTGGATTTCGATGCCAAGCACCCAATGATTCTCCCAAAGTTTCATCGCGTAACCTCAGCCATTATTAATCATTTCCATCGCAAGTTCGATCATGCGGGAGCGCAGAGCTTGTTGGCCGCTACGGCAGAGGTTCTGGCCTATTGGAGGACAAAAACCGTTTCTGCTGTCATCAGCAAGTGCATTTAATGCTTCAGATTAAAGCTCAAACTAGTAGAGCACATCATGGTGCTGCTCTTAGAGGATCGTGTTCAGCCGAAACGCCCATTTGTTATCGCTGAAGTTGATTTTTGTTAACCCATTCAATTCATTGTCGGAGGTCAGGAACAGGCCTCCTATGAAATGCTACATAGCCATTTTCCTTTGTTTCGTCATTGAGGCTACACACTTGGAAGAAGTCGAGGATCTTTCAACTCAATCTTTTATTGCAGCGCTAATAAGATTTATAAGCCTGAGGGGGAAAGACTCAAACGATCTGGTCGGACAACGCAACCAATTTTGTGGGAGCCGATAATGAGGTTATTGAGCCTCGGCAGTTGTTCCTCAGCGATTCTCAAAGCAGCGAGTTTTGGAGTTCCCTTACTTCGATGGAAATTAAGTTTCCCACACTTTGAAGGCTTGTGGGAAGGCGCGGTAAAATTCGCGAAATAACATTTTGAAATCGTTGTTGAAAAGTCGTTACTCACATTTCATGAGCTGCGCACCTTAGCTTGTGAATTTTCTGCAATGTTAAACTCACAGCCACACTTTCCCATTTCAGAGAACCCAGATGACATCGACGTTTTGACGCCTGCTTACTTTCTCATTTGGTCTACATTTACCTCAATGGACGAACCTGACGTCTGACATGTGTGCCAAATGCAGAAAATATTCCGGCGCAACTGGAGCACCATCAACTTTTCGTTGCTGCAGGAGCGAAGCAAATGGCAAAGGGCAACGAGGAAGTTAACTGTCCTGCCCCTTGAAACCACTTCACTTCGAAGTATGGCTCTTCCAACGGGGGGAGCATGTCAGGAGCAATCACTTAATTGAAGTAAAATCACTGATTGTTTGTTATTTGGTCAGCATCACTGACAACAAGAATGTAATCAAAGGATTCCTGAATTATCTATTTTGTATGCGTGCACGTATGGATAAGCTGAGATAAGCGCATTCAGTCGCTGATCTCCGCTCATATTGCATTCGCTCGTTATCGTTTTCGGAGCTCAGTCGCATCGCTGCAGAAATAAACACTTACATAAAAACAAAAACTCTCAGCTTTTTATTCAGCACTGTTCCGGCATCGCATACGTTTTGTTAAAAATTCGTTTTAAAAGGTGTCATAAATTAATGCCACCTTGAAACACTCGTTAATGGCCGTTTTGGGTGCTAGATTCCCAAAATGGAAGACACTATCCGCCAGATCATGGCAAAGGAAGTGTACAACACACATCCGCTAAGGAACATCATGAAAACTAGTAATGACTTAATGTAGTTTGAAAATGCCATTAGGACTGGAAATCTCGCACAAATATCAGATCTAACAATAGTAGCGGGACACATCAAGCGAACGCAGGCAGCAATCATCAACGTCGTGACCGAACTAAAAAGGCGTATAGTTGACCCTGCATTAGTCCCCGTAAGTTAATTAAGAACTGCGCTGGTAAATATACTGTGTGGAGTTGAATAACTAACAAATTGCAGCGACAATTATACATGGTGGCCTGCCAGCTACCAGATACGGCGGCTACCCTTTGCGAGTACAAGGATCATTATATGTCAAAATGCTCACAATTTTTAGGATTGACTGCCCCTCAGCGGTATAAAGAAGCGAAAAGGTTTCATCTTTGTTTAAATTACCCACGAAAGGGACACAGCTTACAGCAATGCAGCTTACACGAACTGCCACCAGAAGCATCATATTCTTCTTCATATGGAATCGAATCCCATTGCACCCTCTCCGCAGCCTGGACCTTAAATGCCACCACATATCTCGTCTTTAGTTTCTTCAGCCTTGTCCAAAACAGCACCTGTAGCCTTGTCTTCAAGTAACGCTTGCTACCTGTCAAAAACAGCTCTGACGTATTCGTACCATGCATACAATACTCGATTCGGTCTCTCAAATTAACTTCGTCACCTCTCGTTTCGGCCATCAACTTCAACTTAAAAGCCATCGCTCAAGCATTTCCATATCCTCGCTAGCATCGAATAAATCGGATTATATTTTTGCACAATCCAGAAACGCAAATTACAGCGCGTCGGTCGCAACTGCTGTTAACCAGTTAATTACCGATTATCACCCTCTTTTGGACCTTAACGCTTCCGATTGGAAAATACCGGAAAATCTCGAGCTCGCCGACTATCTCTTTTACAAAAGTGAGCGCATCGACTTGCTTATTGGAGCAACGTTATTTTTCGAGCTGCTTTGCATTGGACAAATTTGTTTAGGAAACCATTTACCCGTCCTTCAGAAAACCAGACTAGGCTGGATCATCCCAGGGTGTCTAAAGGTAGGAGCATCTACGTGGTCATCCTTAGTTTCTTCAGTCCAGGAACCCAGCCGGACTCAGAGTCGATATCGAAGGAGGAAGCTCTTTGCGAGCAGCTATTTCAACAGCAGTACACTCGGGTGGAATCTGGCCAATATTCGGTTCTGCTTTCTGCCGAAACTAGTTACAACTAGTTCTTGGAAATTCGTGCGCTCCTTCGGTTTCAGACACTCGAAGCTAAATTAGCTAGAAATTTAGATCTGAAGTCGCAGTACACAGCCTTTATAAGGAATTACGTCAACCTTGGCCACATGTCTCTAGCACCTAAAAACGCGGCAGCGCATCAACATTATTTGCCTCATTATTGCGTGAAAAAATTGGAAAGCACAACTACGAAGCTGCTTGTTGTTGATTGATTTGTTGTACGCAGGTCGCCCCATTCAACCAAAAAGGTTCAAGGATCAGCCGATCACGAGGAGTCAAACTATCAAGATCAGTCAAAATTCCAAAGTTAACAGTCAGTCAACCGAATGAACTACAAGGGAGCCACAAGGCGAGCAAGATCGCCACGTCGAAAGGTTCGAGATTGGGACATCAGGAAAGTCCAAATCACACGGCGAAGTCAAGGCGTTTGGTTTCCAACTCGGTTTGTCACGACCACACCCTGGCGAATCGCCAGCCGGGTCTGTCAGAGTCAAGCGAAAGAGGTCTGCCACAAGGAACCGTGAGCTCGGCGAGGGAAGTTGTCTAAGACCCAGCGTACCTTGCCCGATCAAGCAGGACCTGGCGTGAAGAACGAGCGGTGGATCGATTTGTGGTTTCAAGAGTCGTTGTCCTGGAGAGCCCTGCGATTACTGGCGACGTTCCCGAACAGCTGAGGCATTCAAGAGGCGTTGTTCTGGAGGAGCCCAGCTGTTCGGCAAGTCCCGGAACGGCGGTTGCCCAAGGACACGAAAGACAGGAAACAGCGCAGAGGACATCGGCAGCGACGCCAGCAGACATCACCGGCAGCCACGTCACCATCGCCGCGCGGAGCTCATAAAGCAAAGTGAACTGCTAGGCAGCTTTCTGGCGTTAGCCTTGACTGTCAGCGCGATCTGAGCAACAACCTAGCGGGACCGTCCGGGACAGAGCAAGGGACAGGTATTGCCTCGAAAGGCGATTCTCTGGAGAGCAAGGCTGGTTTATCCTAGTCTGAGAACGACGACGCTTCCCTAAGCCCGCAAGGCCGAACTCTCTGCGAGTCTAAGGCGCGACAATCAACCCCGAGGCAGCGCGTCGGCAAGCGATCAGAGGCGGCCACTACGAACATCTCGAGGCACAGGAGCCAGCAGTCGTCAAGTCAACGCGTCGATAGGCCAGGACGAGGAACATCATTAGCCAGTATAACCAGAGCGAGGAGGTACCGAGGCCAGCCCAGTCACACACTCGCTGTATTAAAAAAACGAGAATAAAACCCACTGTTACCATTCGAACCCTGTGTTTCCCACTGATCTACGGGGCAGTCACGTCATATAAATTTGGTGGGACGAACATATAATCTTAGGAGCTAGCAGCACGAATCTCGTAGCGAGCAGACCAACAAATCAGCTTCGAATTACGTATCTCCACCAGTTTCTTCAATACATCTTATGGCGCTATAGGCCCGAAGACGAACTTCAAGTATACTCGCTTGACACCAAACGTACGGCACTAAGCCTGCTGCCTTTTCTGGCAATTCGTACAATGCAGCAGTTATCCTGTGATGATGAAGCGGAGTTTCCAATTGCAGCCATGATCATACGCACAAACCTATACGTTGATGATCTAATCTCAGAAGGAGACAGTTATGAAGAGGTTGTTGAAATTCGTCAACAAGTTAAGGAACTCTTATACAGGGGACATTTTCCGATTCCCAAATGGTGCTCCAACGAGCCTGCGGCGCTAAATGGAGTAAAAGCGTCGGATCGGGAGAAGACTTTAAAGTTCCGCGGCGGATGTTACAAAGGCGTTGGGTTTGGCTTGGGATACTCTATCGGATAATTTGCTCCATAGCTTCTTTAGCGGGTGGACAGATTAGCCCGCAACCAAGCTCTGCATTCTGTCGACCATAGCTAGATTAATGGCCCCGATCATCACCAAGCTAAAGATTTTTATGCATGGAAGGATAAGCTTGACTGTGATGAGTCCTTACCGCAGTCATTACACTCGTCTTTGTTGGAGCACAAGTCACAGAGCAGACTTCTCTCTTTGAATCCATTTTTGGGTGAAGGAGGTCTTATAAGCGCCGGCGTACGCCTTCAAAGTTCTCAGCTGGATTTCGATGCCAAGCACCCAATGATTCTCCAAAAGTTTCATCGCGTAACCTCAGCCATTATTAATCATTTCCATCGCAAGTTCCTTCATGCGGGAGCGCAGAGCTTGTTGGCCGCTACGGCAAAGGTTCTGGCCTATTGGAGGACGAAAAACGGTTTCTGCTGTCATCAGCAAGTGCATTCAATGCTTCAGATTAAAGCTCAAACTAGTAGAGCACATCATGGCGCCGCTCTTAGAGGATCGTGTTCAGCCGAAACGCCCATTTGTAATCGATGAAGTTGATTTTTGTTAACCCATTCTATTCATTGTCGCAGGTCAGGAACAGACCTCCTATGAAATGCTACATAGCCATTTTCGCTTGTTTCGTCACTGAGGCTACGCACTTGGAAGAAGTCGAGGATCTTTAAACTCAATCTTTTATTGCAGCGCTAATAAGATTTATAAGCCTGAGGGGGAAAGACTCAAACAATCTGGTCGGACAACGCAACCAATTTTGTGGGAGCCGAAAATGAGGTTATTGAGCTTCGGCAGTTGTTCCTCAGCGATCCTCAAAGCAGCGAGTTTTGGAGTTCCCTTACTTCGATGGAAATTAAGTTTCCCACACTTTGAAGGCTTTTGGGAAGGCGCGGTAAAATCCGCGAAATAACATTTTGAAGTCGTTGTTGAAAGGTCGTTACTCACATTTCATGAGCTGCGCACCTTAGTTTGTGAATTTTCTGCAATGTTAAACTCACAGCCACACTTTCCCATTTCAGAGAACCCAGATGACATCGACGTTTTGACGCCTGCTTACTTTCTCATTTGGTCTACATTTACCTCAATGAACGAACCTGACGTCTGACATGTGTGCCAAATGCAGCAAATATTCTGGCGCAACTGGAGCACCGACTACCTTTCGTTGCTGCAGGCAACATATTCCTCATCAACCTACCCCCCTTGCGGTGGCGCCTCGGTAGGGCGGAGAGCACCGTCTCCAACCGAGTTGGAGTAATCCGAACTGACTTTGGGCTATGCAAGCGGGAAACGAGGAAGTTAACTGCCCTGCCCCTTGAAATCACTTTACTTTGAAGTATGGCTCTTCCAACGGGGGGAGCATGACAGGAGCAATCACTTAATTCAAGTTAAATCACTGATTGTTTGTTATTTGGTCAGCATCACTGACAACAAGAATGTAATCAAAGGATTCCTGAATTATCTATTTTGTATGCGTGCACGTATGGATAAGCTGAGATAAGCGCATTCAGTCGCTGATCTCTCGACTCATCTTGCATTCGCTCATAAATTAATGCCACCTTGAAACACTCGGTAATGGACGTTTTGGGTGCTAGATTCCCAAAACGGAAGACACTATCCGCCAGATCATGGCAAAGGAAGTGTACATCACACATCCACTAAGGAACATCATGAAAACTAGTAATGACTAAATGTAGTTTGAAAATGCCATAAGGATTGGAAATCTCGCACAAATATCAGATCTAACAGTAGTAGCGGGACACATCAAGCGAACGCAGGCAGCAATCATCAACGTCGTGACCGAACTAAAAAGGCGTATAGTTGACCCTGCATTAGTCCCCGTAAGTAAATTAAGAACGGCGCTGGTAAATATACTGTGTGGAGTTGAATAACTAACAAATTGCAGCGACAATTATACATGGTGGCTACCAGATACGGCGGCTACCCTTTGCGAGTACAAGGAACATTATATGTCAAAATGCCCACAATTTTTAGGATTGACTGCCCCTCAGCGGTATAAAGAAGCGAAAAGGTTTCATCTTTGTTTAAATTACCCACGAAAGGGACACAGCTTACAGCAATGCAGCTTACACGAACTGCCACCAGAAGCATCATATTCTTCTTCATATGGAATCGAATCCCATTGCACCCTCTCCGCAGCCTGGACCTTAAATGCCACCACATATCTCTTCTTTAGTTTCTTCAGCCTTGTCCAAAACACCACCTGTAGCCTTGTCTCCAAATAATGCTTGCTACCTGTCAAAAACTGCTTTGGCGTATTCGTACCATGCCGGGCAATACTCGATTCGGTCTCTCAAATTAACTTCGTCACCTCTCGTTTCGGCAATCAACTTCAACTTAAAAGCCATCGCTCAAGCATTTCCATATCCTCGCTAGCATCGAATAAATCGGATTATATTTTTGCACAATCCAGTAACGCAAATTACAGCGCGTCGGTCGCAACTGCTGTTTCCCAGTTAATTACCGATTATCCGATTGGAAAATACCGGAAAATCTCGAGTTCGCCGACTATCTCTTTTACAAAAGTCGGCGCATCGACTTGCTTATTGGAGCAACGTTATTTTTCGAGCTGCTTTGTATTGGACAAATTCGTCTAAGAAACCATTTACCCGTCCTTCAGAAAACCAGACTAGGCTGGATCATCTCAGGGTGTCTAAAGGTAGGAGCGTCTACGCGCTCATCTTTAGTTTCTTCAATCCAGGAACCCAGCCGGACTCAGAGTCGATATCGAAGGAGGAAGCTCTTTGCGAGCAGCTATTTCAACCACAGTACACTCGGCTGGAATCTGGCCAATATTCGGTTCTGCTTCCTGCCGAAACTAGTTACAACTAGTTCTTGGAAATTCGTGCGCTCCTTCGGTTTCAGACACTCGAAGCTAAATTAGCTAGAAATTTAGATCTGAAGTCGCAGTACACAGCCTTTATAAGGAATTACGTCAACCTTGGCCACATGTCTCTAGCACCTAAAAACGCGGCAGCGCATCAATATTATTTGCCTCATTATTGCGTGAAAAAATTGGAAAATACAACTACGAAGCTGCTAGTTGTTTTCGATGGTTCAGCGAAGTCCACTTCGGGATGTTCTGATTGATTTGTTGTACGCAGGTCGCCCCATTCAACCAAAAAGGTTCAAGGATCAGTCGATCACGAGGAGTCAAATTATCAAGATCAGTCAAAATTCCAAAGTTAACAGTCAGTCAACCGAGTGAACTACAAGGGAGCCACAAGGCGAGCAAGATCGCCACGTCGAAAGGTTCGGGATTGGGACATCAGGAAGTCCAAATCACACGGCGAAGTCAAGGCGTTTGGTTTCCAACTCGGTTTGTCACGACCACACCCTGGCGAATCGCCCGGCGGGTCTGTCAGAGTCAAGCGAAAGAGGTCTGCCACAAGGAACCGTGAGCTCGGGGAGGGAAGTTGTCTAAGACCCAGCGTACCTTGCCCGAGCAAGCAGGACCTGGCGTGAAGAACGAGCGGTGGATCGATTTGTGGTTTCACTAGTCGTTGTCCTGGAGAGCCCTGCGATTACTGGCGACGTTCCCGAACAGCTGAGGCATTCAAGAGGCGTTGTCCTGGAGGAGCCCAGCTGTTCGGCAAGTCCCGGAACGGCGGTTGCCCAAGGACACGAAAGACAGGAAACAGCGCAGAGGACATCGGCAGCGACGCCAGCAGACATCACCGGCAGCCACGTCACCATCGCCGCGCGGAGCTCATAAAGCAAAGTGAACTGCTAGGCAGCTTTCTGGCGTTAGCCTTGACTGTCAGCGCGATCTGAGCAACAACCTAGCGGGACCGTCCGGGACAGAGCAAGGGACAGGTATTGCCTCGAAAGGCGATTCTCTGGAGAGCAAGGGTGGTTTGTCCTAGTCTGAGAACGGTGACGCTTACCTAAGCCCGCAAGGCCGAGCTCTCTGCGAGTCTAAGGCGCGACAATCGACCCCGAGGCAGCGCGTCGGCAAGCGATCAGAGGCGGCCACTACGAACATCTCGAGACACAGGAGCCAGCAGTCGTCAAGTCAACGCGTCGATAGGCCAGGACGAGGAACATCATCAGCCAGTAGAACCAGAGCGAGGAGGTACCGAGGCCAGCCCAGTCACACACTCGCTGTATTAATAAATCGAGAATAAAACCCACTGTTACCATTTGAACCCTGTGTTTTCTTACTGATCTACGGGGCAGTCACGTCATCTAAATTTGGTGGGACGAACATACAATCTTAGGAGCTAGCAGCACGAATCTCTTAGCGAGCAGAACAACAAAATCAGCTTCGAATTACGTATCTCCACCAGTTTCTTCAATACATCTTATGGCGCTATAGGCCCGAAGACCAAATTCAATTATACTCGCTTGACACCAAACGTACGGCACTAAGCCTGCTGCCTTTTTTGGCAATTCGTACAATGCAGCAGCTATCCTATGATGATGAAGCGGAGTTTCCATTTGCAGCCAAGATCATACGCACAAACCTATACGTTGATGATCTTATTTCAGGAGGAGACAGTTATGAAGAGGTTGTTGAAATTCGTCAACAAGTTAAGGAACTCTTGGACAGGGGACATTTTCCGATTCCCAAATGGTGCTCCAACGAGCCTGCGGCGCTAAATGGAATAAAAGCGCGGCGGATGATACAAAGGCGTTGGGTTTGGCTTGGGATACTCTATCGGATAATTTGCTCCTCAGCTTCTTAAGCGGGTGGACAGGTTAGCCAGCAACCAAGCGCTGCATTCTGTCGACCATCGCTAGATTAATGGCCCCGATCATCAACAAGCTAAATATTTTTATTTATATTTTTTTTTTTTTTATGCAGTTCCTATGGAAGGATAAGCTTGACTGGAAAGAGTCCTTACCGCAGTCACTACACCCGCCTTTGTTGGAGCACATGTCACAGATCGCAAAAGTAGCTTACTGGAAGTTTCCACGGATTATTTTGCAGCATTACTCATTCTGCGAAGTACAAGGATTTTGTGACGCAAGCTTGGCCGCTTACGGCGCTCAAGAGTTACGCCCTTGAAGACCCTCACCATTCCGAAGCTAAAGTTATCCGCAGCCCTTTTATTGTCCAAGCTCATCTCTGAATTTTCCTTCAGCGTGCACGCTTCATTGTTGGTCAGATTCTAAAATCGTTTTGGCATGGATTCGTCAACCTCCGTCAGACTTTAATATATTTGTCTCAAGCAGGACTTCACAGATACAAGAGAGAACTAAAGGAATGAACTGGATGCTCTGATAGCGCACCTTCAGTCGAGCGTCCCTGACCCTGAGCGTCGACGCAGCGCATTGGTGCTGTCACAGGAAATGGATATTTCATATAGTTGCAAAGAGTTGCTGAGAGTTTTCGGGTACATATATCGGTTCCATCTAACGCGCAGCAAAGATCGGGTTAGGCATAACCTCTTACAGTCGAGGAAATTAAAGGCGGTACTCATCTGCTCATTAAAGGGATTCAGCGTGTGGACTTTGCCGAGAAGCATATGGCCCTAACTTCGAAGATGCAGCTGTCGCCAGAGAGCAGACTTCTTTCTTTGAACCCATTTCTGGATGAAGGCGTACGCCTTCAAAGTTCTCATCTGGATTTCGATGCCAAGCACCCAATGATTCTCCCAAAGTTTCATCGCGTAACCTCAGCCAGGTTCTGGCCTATTGGAGGACGAAAAACGGTTTCTGCTGTCATCAGCAAGTGCATTCAATGCTTCAGATTAAAGCTCAAACTAGTAGAGCACATCATGGTGCTGCTCTTAGAGGATCGTGTTCAGCCGAAACGCCCATTTGTAATCGCTGAAGTTGATTTTTGTTAACCCATTCAATTCATTGTCGGAGGTCAGGAACAGGCCTCCTATGAAATGCTACATAGCCATTTTCCTTTGTTTCGTCATTGAGGCTACACACTTGGAAGAAGTCGAGGATCTTTCAACTCAATCTTTTATTGCAGCGCTAATAAGATTTATAAGCCTGAGGGGGAAAGACTCAAACGATCTGGTCGGACAACGCAACCAATTTTGTGGGAGCCGAAAATGAGGTTATTGAGCCTCGGCAGTTGTTCCTCAGCGATTCTCAAAGCAGCGAGTTTTGGAGTTCCCTTACTTCGATGGAAATTAAGTTTCCCACACTTTGAAGGCTTGTGGGAAGGCGCGGTAAAATCCGCGAAATAACATTTTGAAATCGTTGTTGAAAAGTCGTTACTCACATTTCATGAGCTGCGCACCTTAGTTTGTGAATTTTCTGCAATGTTAAACTCACAGCCACACTTTCCCATTTCAGAGAACCCAGATGACATCGACGTTTTGACGCCTGCTTACTTTCTCATTTGGTCTACATTTACCTCAATGAACGAACCTGACGTCTGACATGTGTGCCAAATGCAGCAAATATTCTGGCGCAACTGGAGCACCGACTACCTTTCGTTGCTGCAGGCAACATATTCCTCATCAACCTACCCCCCTTGCGGTGGCGCCTCGGTAGGGCGGAGAGCACCGTCTCCAACCGAGTTGGAGTAATCCGAACTGACTTTGGGCTATGCAAGCGGGCAACGAGGAAGTTAACTGCCCTGCCCCTTGAAATCACTTCACTTCGAAGTATGGCTCTTCCAACGGGGGGAGCATGACAGGAGCAATCACTTAATTCAAGTTAAATCACTGATTGTTTGTTATTTGGTCAGCATCACTGACAACAAGAATGTAATCAAAGGATTCCTGAATTATCTATTCTGTATGCGTGCACGTATGGATAAGCTGAGATAAGCGCATTCAGTCGCTGATCTCTCGACTCATCTTGCATTCGCTCATAAATTAATGCCACCTTGAAACACTCGGTAATGGACGTTTTGGGTGCTAGATTCCCAAAATGGAAGACACTATCCGCCAGATCATGGCAAAGGAAGTGTACAACACACATCCGCTAAGGAACATCATGAAAACTAGTAATGACTAAATGTAGTTTGAAAATGCCATAAGGATTGGAAATCTCTCACAAATATCAGATCTAACAGTAGTAGCGGGACATCGAACGCAGGCAGCAATCCTCAATGTCGTGACTGAACTAACAAGGCGTATAGTTGACCCTGCATTAGTCCCCGTAAGTAAATTAAGAACGGCGCTGGTAAATATACTGTGTGGAGTTGAATATCTAACAAATTGCAGCGACAATTATACATGGTGGCTACCAGATACGGCGGCTACCCTTTGCGAGTACAAGGAACATTATATGTCAAAATTCCCACAATTTTTAGGATTGACTGCCCCTCAGCGGTATGAAGAAGCGAAAAGGTTTCATCTTTGTTTAAATTACCCACAAAAGGGACACAGCTTACAGCAATGCAGCTTACACGAACTGCCACCAGAAGCATCATATTCTTCTTCATATGGAATCGAATCCCATTGCACCCTCTCCACAGCCTGGACCTCAAATGCCACCACATATCTCGTCTTTAGTTTCTTCAGCCTCGTCCAAAACACCACCTGTAGCCTTGTCTCCAAATAATGCTTGCTACCGCCATAGTATGTGTCAAAAACAGCTCTGGCGTATTCGTACCATTCCGGGCAATACTCGATTCGGTCTATCAAATTAACTTCGTCACCTCTCGTTTCGCCAATCAACTTCAACTTAAAAGCCATCGCTCAAGCATTTCCATATCCGCGCTAGCATCGAATAAATCGGATTATATTTTTGCACAATCCAGAAACGCAAATTACAGCGCGTCGGTCGCAACTGCTGTTAACCAGTTAATTACCGATTATCACCCTCTTTTGGACCTTAACGCTTCCGATTGGAAAATACCGGAAAATCTCGAGCTCGCCGACTATCTCTTTTACAAAAGTGAGCGCATCGACTTGCTTATTGGAGCAACGTTATTCTTCGAGCTGCTTTTTATTGGACAAATTTGTTTAGGAAACAATTTACTCGTCCTTCAGAAAACCAGACTAGGCTGGATCATCTCAGGGTGTCTAAAGGTAGGAGAATCTACGCGCTCATCCTTAGTTTCTTCAGTTCAGGAACCCAGCCGCAGTCGGACTCAGAGTCGATATCGAAGGAGGAAGCTCTATGCGAGCACCTATTTAAACAACAGTACACTCGGCTGGAATCTGGTCAATATTCGGTTCTGCTTCCTGCCAAAACTAGTTACAACTAGTTCTTGGAAATTCGTGCGCTCCTTCGGTTTCAGGCACTCGAAGCTAAATTAGCTAGAAATTTAGATCTGAAGTCGCAGTACACAGCCTTTATAAGGAATTACCTCAACCTTGGCCACATGTCTCTAGCACCTAAAAACGCGGCAGCGCATCAATATTACTTGCCTCATTATTGCGTGAAAAAATTGGAAAGCTGCTAGTTGTTTTCGATGGTTCAGCGAAGTCCACTTCGGGATGTTCTGATTGATTTGTTGTACTCAGGTCGCCCCATTCAACCAAAAAGGTTCAAGGATCAGTCGATCACGAGGAGTCAAACTATCAAGATCAGTCAAAATTCCAAAGTTAACAGTCAGTCAACCGAGTAAACTACAAGGGAGCCACAAGGCGAGCAAGATCGCCACGTCGAAAGGTTCGGGATTGGGACATCAGGAAAGTCCAAATCACACGGCGAAGTCAAGGCGTTTGGTTTCCAACTTTGTCACGACCACACCCTGGCGAATCGCCCGGCGGGTCTGTCAGAGTCAAGCGAAAGAGGTCTGCCACAAGGAACCGTGAGCTCGGGGAGGGAAGTTGTCTAAGACCCGGCGTACCTTGCCCGACCAAGCAGTACCTGGCGTGAAGGACGAGCGGTGGACTGATTTGTGGTTTCAAGAGGCGTTGTCCTGGACAGCCTAGCGATTACTGGCGACGTTCCCGAACAGCAACATTCCAAAATCCCGAGTGCCAGAAACGCCAAGCTGAGCCATTCAAAAGGCGTTGTCCTGGAGGAGCCCAACTGTTCGGCAAGTCCCGGAACGGCGGTTGCCCAAGGACACGAAAGACAGGAAACAGCGCAGAGGACATCGGCAGCGACGCCAGCAGACATCACCGGCAGCAACGTCACCATCGCCGCGCGGAGCTCATTGGAGAGCGCAGGAGCGTCGCGGACGTTAAGCATTAGGGTGAAGCCGGGTGGAAGGTTCGTCTGCGGTAGGCGTAATGCAAAGTGAACTGCTAGGCAGCTTTCTGGAGTTAGCCTTGACTGTTCCTAGCGGTACCGTCCGGTACAGAGCAAGGGACAGGTATTGCCTCGAAAGGCGATTCTCTGGAGAGCAAGGCTGGTTTACCCTAGTCTGAGAACGGTGACGCTTTCCTAAGCCCGCAAGGCCGAACTCTGCGAGTCTATGGCGCGACAATCGAGGCAGCGCGTCGGCAAGCGATCAGAGGCGGCCACTACGAACATCTCGAGACACAGGAGCCAGCAGTCGTCAAGTCAACGCGTCGATAGGCCAGGACGAGGAACATCATCAGCCAGTAGAACCAGAGCGAGGAGGTACCGAGGCCAGCCCAGTCACACACTCGCTGTATTAATAAATCGAGAATAAAACCCACTGTTACCATTCGAACCCTGTGTTTCCCACCGATCTACGGGGCAGTCACGTCATATAAATTTGGTGGGACGAACATACAATCTTAGGAGCTAGCAGCACGAATCTCGTAGCGAGCAGACCAACAAATCAGCTTCGAATTACGTATCTCCACCAGTTTCTTCAATACATCTTATGGCGCTATAGGCCCGAAGACGAAACACCAAACGACACCAAACGTACGGCACTAAGCCTGCTGCCTTTTCTGGCAATTCGTACAATGCAGCAGCTATCCTGTGATGATGAAGCGGAGTTTCCACTTGCAGCCAAGATCATTCGCACAAACTTATACGTTGGTGATCTAACTTCAGGAGGAGACAGTTATGAAGAGGTTGTTGAAATTCGTCAACAAGTTAAGGAACTCTTGAACAGGGGACATTTTCCGATTCCCAAATGGTGCTCCAACGAGCCTGCGGCGCTAAATGGAGTAAAAGCGTCGGATCGGGAGAAGACTTTAAAGTTCCGCGGTGGATGATACAAAGGCGTTGGGTTTGGCTTGGGATACTCTATCGGATAATTTGCTCCTCAGCTTCTTAAGCGGGTGGACAGATTAGCCCGCAACCAAGCGCTGCATTCTGTCTGCCCCGATCATCACCAAGCTAAAGATTTTTATGCAGGTCCTATGGAAGGATAAGCTTGACTGGGATGAGTCCTTACCGCAGTCATTACACTCGTCTTTGTTGGAGCACATGTTACAGATCGCAAAAGTAGCTTACTGGAAGCTTCCACGGATTATTTTTCAGCATTACTCATTCTGCGAAGTACAAGGATTTTGTGATGCAAACATGGCCGCGTACGGCGTTACGGAGTTACGCCCTTGAAGACCCTCACCATTCCGAAGCTAAAGTTATCCACAGCCCTTTTATAGTCCAAGCTCATCTCTGAATTGTGCCTCCAGCGCGCACGCTTCATTGTTGGTCAGATTCTAAAATCGTTTTGGCATGGATTCGTCAACCTCCGTCAGACTTTAACATATTTGTCTCAAACAGGACTTCACAGATACAAGAGAGAACTAAAGGAATGAACTGGAGGCACTGATAGCGCACCTTCAGTCGAGCGTCCCTGACCCTGAGCGTCGACGCAGCGCATTGGTGCTGTCACAGGAAATGGATTTTTCGTATAGTTGCAAAGAGTTGAGAGTTGAGAGCTGAGAGTTTTCGGGTACATATATCGGTTCCATCTAACGCGTAGCTAAGATCGGGTAAGGCATAACCTCTTACAGTCGAGGAAATTAAAGGCGGTACTCATCTGCTCATTAAAGGGATTCAGCGTGTGCACTTTGCCGAGAAGCATATGGCCCTAACTTCGAAGATGCAGCTGTCGCCAAAGAGCAGACTTCTCTCTTTGAACCCATTTCTGGATGAAGGAGGTCTTATGAACGCCTTCGAAGTTCTCAGCTGGATTTCGATGCCAGGCACCCAATGATTCTCCCAAAGTTTCATCGCGTAACCTGAGCCATTATTAATCATTTCCATCGCAAGTTCCTTCGTGCCGGAGCGCAGAGCTTGTTGGCCGCTCTACGGCAGGGATTCTGGCCTATTGGAGGACGAAAAACGGTTTCTGCTGTCATCAGCATGTGCATTCAATGCTTCAAACTAAAGCCCAAACTAGTAGAGCACATCATGGCGCCGCTCCCGGAGGATCGTGTTCTGGAGTTGAATTTTGTTAACCCATTCAATTCATTGTCGGAGGTCAGGAACAGGCCTCCTATGAAATGCTACATAGCCATTTTCTTTTGTTTCGTCACTGAGGCTACACACTTGGAAGAAGTCGAGCATCTTTCAACTCAATCTTTTATTGCAGCTCTAATAAGATTTATAAGCCTGAGGGGGAAAGCCTCAAACGATCTGGTCGGACAACGCAACCAATTTTGTCTGAGCCGCAAATGAGGTTATTGAGCTTCGGCAGATGTTCCTCAGCGATCCTCAAAGCAGCGAGTTTTGGACTTTTCTTACTTCGATGGAAATTAAGTGGAATTTCATCCCACCTCGTTTTCCACACTTTGAAGGCTTGTGGGAAGGCGCGGAAAAATCCGCGAAATACCATTTTGAAATCGTTGTTGAAAAGTTGTTACTCACATTTCATGAGCTGCGCACCTTAGTTTGTGAATTTTATGGAATGTTAAACTCACAGCCACATCGGCGTTTTGACGCCTGCTTATTTTTTCATTTGATCTACATTTACCTCAATGGACGAACCTGAAGTCTGACATGTGT